>NC_057795.1:211481140-211490944 GCF_018294505.1 Triticum aestivum | reverse complement strand
TTTCAAGCCCTTTCTGTGATGTCGCCCCGACGTCCGAATGTGGCATTTCTTTTAAAGCCCTTTCTGTGATGTCGCCCCGACGTCCGACTGTGGCATTTCTTTTAAAGCCCTTTCTGTGATGTCGCCCCGACATCCGTCTGTGGTATTTGTTTTTAAGCCCTTTATGTGGTGTCGCTAAGACGCCCGACTGTGGCATCATTTCCTTATATTTATTGGTTCACCTTTCGAGGCGTCGCTTCAGACACCCGATCGGTAGTTATTTATGTTTTGTTGGGATTTCAGGCGGACTACCGCCGTTTCCCTTTTACTTACCTTGTCATGCTAATTTTTGAATGTACATCGGTGAATTAATCATGACGCAACCATGCATGCATTTGTTATATCTTACGTCCGAACTGTCTTGCGAGTACTTTCAAAGTACTCACTGGCTTGTTGATTTGGCCAGATGCTGACGAAGGCGATCTCATGGATGAAGAGTTTGATAGCGAGTCCGACACCTAGAGGAGTCCTAGTCAGTCTCGTGCGACCCTGGATTTGGTCACTGTTTTATATCCGCTTCCGCTACCAAATAAATTCATCGAGCCTCACCTCGACGCTCGATGATATGATAGACTTAGAGTCTTGTATTTCTCTCCCCGCCGTGTTTTTCCACCACCGCCCTATCCTCGAGTCAGTAGTATGCCTCCACACCACTGTGTCATATCCGCCATTATGTATAATTATTGGCGTGCTTGTAATAATTTGGTTGAGCAACCATAGTTCGACTCTGTAATATATTTTAAGCTACTGGCTTATTGTATCAAGAAATTGTCTACCAGTGAGGAGGATTTCTCTCATACTGGACTCAAAAGATTGGTTTCTCAATAAATATTTTTATTGGAAAACCGGTCGTGACAAGCTTGGTACCAGAGCCAGGCTGACTGTAGGAAGCCACTAGGTGCGATCGCTAATTGGTTATTAGCATGATAGAGCTAAATTAAATCTTTGCAATTGTAGTCATTTTCTGTCAGTCAGCATAAATTTATGATCTGACCCTGCAGAATTTTTGCCTACTTTTGTAGCTGGCCGACAACAGCTGCGAGTCTCAGACCTTCGCCAACGTGCCCGATGGGTTCGTCAAGCTTCTTTCTTTCATCGTTCAGGTTGCGATGGGGCCATCCGTGCGCCCAGTCTTCACACTCTGCCAGCACCGAGTCAACGACAGTCTGACCATGCACCAGGCCGCGGTGCAGTTCAAGGGAGGGCGTGGTGAGTTACGCCGCTTCCGGTTCGTGGGAAGAGCCATGCCTACGGAGAGGCATGCTATGCAGATGGCAGCCCGCGAGGCGATAGCTCGTCTCCGGGATGTCCTTCCCGTGATGAAGACTCGTCGTTACCGTTATCTTCCGTGCCATGTGCCTTACACCTGTCACTACGCATACTCCTGCCCCAGAGGAGAACGAGACAAGGCTTTTGAGATGCTCATTGAGTATCCCCGGGCCCTAGAGGCAGCCTTCGACAACCTGGTGGACGACTTCGTAGCTACCCGCATGGACTCAGTTCATGGCTGTGCTACCAACAGGAGGGAGCTCCTACCCATCACACCGCCACTGAGTTTGGTCTCGTCCTCAGCATCTTATACGCCTACTCGTCGCCTGCCTTCTACCGAAGAATTCAACCAAGTCATTGCACCCACTTCAGCGCGCACTGCACCACCCTTTGCGCCCACTCCTGTACGTGTTGCTCCGCCCTTGGCAACCGCTCCGTCCGCTCTGCGCAACACTACACGTATGGAGCCCATTAGCGAGGAGGAAGTCGAGTCCCCAACCTCGCTACGCCTCGCCCTCGGCTGGGCAAAGGAGGTCATCAACATCTCTGCCTGAGTACGCCTAGCTGCCATGTATTGTACCGCTTTGTAAGATATGTACGTAGGTTGTGAGAAGTAGCCTGTTCGCGCATCATGTAGGATCTGGAGAAGTGCACTAGCCTAAATAACATGTCAGGATTATGTTCGCATATCCTGAGTGATGTATTGTATAATTACCGCCCGCGTGTAAGATATGTAATGAGCAGTCCTTCTCCGTGCGCAAGTCGATTTGTTTTTCTTAAGTAAGCTTGGGTATTTAATTATATTTGCCAGCTTTATGCATTTATGGATTTGTTTTTGCAACTCTTTCCGCTTTTCTTATGAGTTTTACAAAAATATATCCCCAGAGTGAAAAATGTCTCGTCCTTGGACACGCTCCATGCCAACTCCACTAGAGGAAAATTATGATACACAACCCAGCAACGAGTTCACTCAGGGACAGTCAAACCAACAGGGCAGTGAATCGGCACTTTCACAAATGTGCCGCCTTTATGAGCAGAGTCAGCAACAACATCGTGAGATGATGAACCAAGTCATCAACATGGGGAATCATCATGGACAGTATCAGCAGCATTCCAAGTTATCTAAGCTACAGAAGACACGTCCTCAAACATTTTCTCACACTGATAAGCCTCTTGAAGCCGAGGACTGGCTTCGAGATATGGAGAGGAAATTAATTATTGCAAAATGTTTAGATCTCGAGAAAGTACTATATGCTCCACACTATCTCACAGGAGCAGCTGCATCGTGGTGGGAGAATTTTCTGCACATGCATCCCAACGAAAATGACATAACCTGGGATGATTTCAAGGAAGGTTTCCGTGGTGCACATATTCCTAAGAGTATTATCAAAATCAAGAAGAGAGAATTCAAGGACCTCAAACAAAGGAACATGACAGTGTCAGATTACAACAGTCAATTTACCCTATTGTCCCGCTACGCCAATGAAGATCGTATGACTGAAAGCAAGAAGATGGAGAAATTCCTTGACGGTCTGGCGCCCGCGCTTAAATGTCAACTGGTCGTGCAGACTTTTCCTGATTTTAAAACACTGGTGGACAAAGCCATTACTCTAGAAAATGAGAGACGCAGTCTGGAAGATATCCGCAAGCGAAAAAGGGACCAGACTAATCATGCTCGCAATCACCGAAGCAAGACAGATTTTCAAAAGGGTGGGACACAAAAATCCTCATCCAATGTCTCACGCCCAATCAGGAATTTTCATGCAAGGGACAAGGAATTCACCTATCGCCCCGGCATTACTTGTTACGCTTGTGGAGAAGAAGGGCACTATGCCAAACAGTGCCCCAAGCCAAGGAATTCAACCCCAAAGCCGAACAACGGCGGCAACAATTCCGCGCCCAAGCGAAACAATTTCAATCCCAACAATAACCACAGGAAGGGTCATCTGAACCATGTAACCAAAGAGGAGGCACAAAATGCTCTGGATATCGTACTCGGTACGTTTCCTGTCAACACAATACCTGCAATGGTTTTGTTTGATTCTGGAGCTTCTCACTCTTTCATTTTGAAAAGTTTTGCTTTGCAAAATAATTTTTCGATGCTTACTTTGGAGAATTCCATGACCATCAAGTCCCCTGGGATTTAGCAAGTTACTCAGAATTACTGTCAGAATGTGGTCATTGAGTTCGAAGGACTGAAGTTTCACGCAAATCTTATTGTGTTGGAAAATAAAGGACTGGATGTCATCCTAGGGATGGACTGGCTAACCACCAATAAGGGTTTTATCGACTGTTTCAACAGGACCGTAATCCTCACACACCACCAAGGGAAGACAATAAGAGTATCAGCCAAGGAAGGAAAAATACCCCGGCAACCGAGATTAAATAAGGTGGACGTTTCTGAGCTAAACAAGGTTCCAGTAGTGTGTGAATTTCCAGATGTATTCCCTGAAGAGCTACCAGGCATGCCACCAGATCGAGAAATAGAATTCCGCATTGAGCTAGCACCAGGAACCACCCCCATATACAAGAAACCATACAGAATGGCACCATCCGAGTTGATCGAGTTGAAGAAGCAAATAAAGGAATTACTGGAAAAAGGATACATTCGAGCCAGCTCCTCACCTTGGGGATCACCAATTTTATTTGCCAAAAAGAAGGATGGAACGCTGAGATTGTGTATTGACTATCGAGCACTTAACATGGTCACAGTCAAAAACAAATACCCGATGCCAAGGATAAACGATTTGTTTGATCAACTTGCTCTGGCCAAGGTATTCTCAAAAATTGACTTAAGGTCAGGATACCATCAATTGAAGGTACAAACGGAAGATATCCCCAAAACAGCCTTCACCTCCAGATATGGACTGTACGAGTTCACAGTGATGCCGTTTGGATTAACTAACGCCCCAGCATATTTTGTTCACCTCATGAACAAAGTATTTATGAAGTTTATGGACAAGTTCGTCGTGGTATTCATCGATGATATTCTGGTATACTCCAAGACACCAGAAGAGCACGCAGAACATCTCAGGATTGTGCTAGGAGAGCTAAGAAAACACAAATTGTATGCCAAGTTCAGCAAGTGCGAATTTTGGCTAAGACAAGTAGGCTTTCTAGGCCACGTACTGACTCAAGACGGTATCGCAGTGGACCCAGAGAAAGTCAAGGCCGTACTCGGCTGGAAGTCACCAGCCAGCGTAACGAACATACGGAGTTTCTTGGGAATGGTAGGATATTACCGCAGATTTATTGAAGGATTTTCCACCATAGCCAAGCCTATGACACAGTTGCTCAAGAAAGATAAGAAGTTTGAATGGACAGAAGCCTGCGAGAAAAGTTTCGAAGAGCTAAAGCGGAAGTTAACAATAGCACTGGTATTAATTGTACCCGACATACACAAGAATTTTGAAGTATATTGTGACGCGTCCAGAAAGGGTCTCGGATGCGTGTTGATGCAAGAAGGCAAGGTTGTCGCCTACGCTTCAAGGCAACTTCACAAACATGAGGAAAATTATCCCACTCATGACTTAGAAATGGCAGCAGTTATTCATGCACTCAAGGAATGGAGGCATTTCTTACTTGGGAATCGATGTGAAATATATACGGATCACAAAAGTCTCAAATATATTTTCACGCAGCCAGAACTAAATTTACGGCAACGACGTTGGTTGGAATTGGTAAAGGATTATGATGTTGGTATCCATTACCATCCAGGGAAAGCAAATGTAGTGGCCGATGCCCTGAGTCGGAACCCCAGCTCCGACGAAAACTATCTGCACAGCTTGAGGCCCGAATTCCATCAAGAATTTGCCAAGCTCAACTTGATAATGGTAGCAAAAGGCACCATATTAAACTCGGAAATACAACCCAACCTTGTGGAGAAAATTAAAGAAGCTCATCCCGGTCACCTCAGCATTGAAGGAATTAAAAGAAAGTTGAGTATGGGCAAGGCCTCGGAATTCGTAATAGACAATGAAGGAATATTATGGTACGGAGAAAGGCTCTGCGTGCCAAACATAGAAGACCTTAAGCAGCAAATTTTAGCTGAAGCACACACCACTCCATATTCAATTCACCCTGGAGGAACCAAAATGTATAAGGATATTCAGGAAAGATTTTGGTGGCACGGTATGAAGAGGGACATAGCCGCCTTCATTGCATGTTGTGACTCATGTCAACGCATAAAAGCTGAACATCAGAGACCAGCCGGACTACTGCAACCTAACAAAATACCTGAGTGGAAATGGGATGAAATAGGGATGGATTTTATTGTCGGACTACCTTGGTCACGACACGGGAATGATGCCATATGGGTCATCACTGACAGGTTAACCAAAGTGGCACACTTTATTCCAATAAAGACGACCCACACCACACAGAGGCTTGCCAGGATTTATCTCTCCCCTATAGTTTGTCTGCACGGTGTCCCGAAGACTATAATATCCGACAGAGGCACCCAGTTCATCTCAAGATTTTGGGAGCATTTACAACAGGCTCTGGGAACCCAACTAGCCTTCAGTACCGCATACCACCCACAGACTGATGGACAAACAGAACGCGTAAACCAGGTTTTAGAAGACATGCTGAGAGCATGTGTCCTCACATATGGAACCAGTTGGGAAGAAAGCCTGCCATATGCCGAGTTCGCGTATAACAATAGCTACCAGGCCAGCCTACAAATGGCACCATTTGAGGCCTTATATGGACGAAGGTGTCGTACCCCGTTAAATTGGTCAGAGACCGGAGACAGCCGCATCTTCGGACCAGACATGCTCAGAGAAGCCAAGGAAAAGGTCAAGCTAATCAGAGACCAACTTAAGACCGCTCAAAGTCGACAGAAGAGTTATTATGATCAGAAACATCGTAGGGTCAGCTTCGAACCCGGTGAGTTCGTATACCTGAGAGTGTCCCCGATGAGAGGATTGCAACGGCTTAAGATTAAAGGAAAGTTAGCACCAAGATTCATTGGACCATTCTGCATAGTGGCACGAAGAGGCACTATAGCCTACCAGCTAGACTTACCCGAAGACTTGTCCGACATTCACGACGTGTTCCACGTCTCTCAGTTAAGGAAATGCATAAGCAACCCAGAGAAACAAGTATCCCATGAAAACATTGACGTGCAGCCAGACCTCACTTATCGGGAACGTCCCGTAAGAATATTAGAGGAGTCTGAAAGGAGGACCCGACAGAAGACCATCAAGTTTTTCAAAGTCCAGTGGAGCAATCACACCGACAGTGAAGCAACTTGGGAAAGCGAGGATTTTCTTCGGACAGAGCATCCACACCTATTTAAGGATCAGCTGAAATCTCGGGGACGAGATTTTTCCTAAGGGGGTAGGTGTTGTGACACTCCAAAATTTTTATTTGGTTTTTATCAAAAACTTTGTGGTTTTTGAGGAGAGGCTATTCAAAATTTTTCTTTTTCAGAAAAACCTTCCACTTAAAAACTCCCTTTGCTTTGGCAAGGATTTTATTTTTTTTTCAAACTTTGGTGTTTGATCTTTTGAAACTTCTTCTCTGTTGGTTCTCTCTCAAATTCATTTTTGGAGTTTAATTTGTTTTATTTCAAAATGAAGCTCTATGAAAATTTGGGGATTTTCATATCTTGGAACCATCCTTGACTTGGCATTTTTGCCCATGTGGTAAAACCCCTCCAAATCCTCCCCTACACCTCGTGATCCACCTAAGTTCTCTGTCCCAACTAATCCAAACAAGTTTTGGATTTTATTCTAATTATTTTTCCTCTCAAATCATTTCTGAAAATTATTTGGAGCCTGAGTGATTTTCAAAGCAAGTACCCTATTGCATTTGAGTTTTGACCTCAAACCAACTCTCCTGGATAGTCCTTTGTACCCACAACTCAGAACCATCTTGATCCACTCCTCCTCTTTTCAAAATTTTCAAAATTCAGTCTCTGCAAGTTTGGACCAGATTTGCCAAATTTGATGAAATTCATATCTACATTGCTCCAAAAATTCCACCAAAATTCAGTTAACCTATTTGAGCAATGAGAAGCCACTCCACCAAAAATCAGCTGAAGGAAAAATCCCTAGATGCCAAAAGCATTCTGTCGAACACCTGAGCCGCACTGTTCTTTGCACTTTCAGTAAAATTCAGATTTACAGTGTCATTTTCTTCAGAGATCAGTCACAAGCGCACAGTGCGCTTGGCACGTTCCTCGCAGCCTCTCCCTCTTGTCCGGAGCTTCACACGCGTGCGTGGAGCCTTGCTGGCGTCGGTGGCACGCTGGCCCGCCCTCGACGGCGTCTTCTGCGGCGTCGGGACCTCCCGTGGCGGCCGACAGAAGGCACACCACGGCAGAACGCCGTTCAGCGCCGCCCAAAGCCCCTTGGCTCTCCGCGTGTCCCTGCCGTGCCAGCGCACGCCCGTGGCACCGTCGCCGTGGCCCGGCAAGCACGGAACGTGCTCCCTGCCGCCGACGGGCTGCGCCACCCCCGTTCCGTCGAGCTCACCCTTAGCACCTAGTCCCAGCCCGTTTAGCGCCTAAATGGGACCGGTGGACCTCAACGGCGATGCCCAAGCCCCTAATCCCACTGCACATCCCCGGCACCGCCGTAATCGCTCGCCGGAGATCCCCGTTCATGGCAACCGCCTCGGGCCGCCTATAAAAAGGGCCCCCGAGCTCACCCTCGTGCACGCCTCATCCCCACTCCTCACCAACACCACGCCAGGCCACTCGGAGGACCTCGAGGAGGTCTCCTCCCCCAACTCCGCCGCCCCGATCCGCCTCGGCCTCCACCTCGATTCGCTCCGGTGAGGCCATCTCCGGTGCCCAAACCCCGTCCATTACCCTCTCTAGCTACCAGGAGCCTAACCCCCTCTCCAATTTGACCTCTGCAGCCCTCTCCGATGAGCCCCTCGACCACCCGAGCCGCCGTCCGCCGGAGCAAAGCTCGCCGTCGACGTGGTACTCGCCGGCGACCACCACCACCACCAACCGACGCGGAATGGTGCCCTGAGCGCGGAGGTACCCTCTGATCCCCCTGCCTCGCCGTGGATCGCCGCCGGCGACCACCGCGGCTCTTGGGCGCCGACGAGCTTCGTTCCCCCCTTTTTGAAATTCAAACCTGACGCGTGGGACCCCACCGTCAGCCTCTCTGCTCTCTCTGTTGAAACGTTTTCTGGAAGCGCCTTCGGGCAAAGTACGTTTTCCCTTTGGGCTGGCGTAGTTTCTGCCGAAGCGTTTTCTGTTTTTACAAGCTAGCCCCTGGAAATCTTCTGTTTCATTACAGATGAGTCCCTGGACAAAAACCCTTATAACTTTTAAACAGAAAAGTATTTTTGATTGATTCTTTTTCTGTTCTCTTTAAAATTTTGTCTAGTTTTTTATCATATTTATTTTAAAAATATTTGGTATACTTTCTGTGCACTCCTTGGTATTTACGATAGCGCATATATTTTCTTTATACCGTAGATACCGAAGGAGGTGACGGAGCCGCGAACTTCACCGAACTAGGCTCCGACTACTCTGAACCAGGCAAGCATGTTTGAACTTTTGATATGATGAGTGTCTTGGCATGTTTTGCATTTAGTTAGTTTTATGGCATGTTGAGAAGCATATCGATGAACGTTATTTTATGCGATAATGAGGTAAGTGAGTTCGATGATCCATAAGTGGATGGATGTGAGTATGAATGGCCATGTGTTGGCTTGAGGATGGGTGAGATGGCAGTGTTGTAGCATGCCAGTCTTATGCCAGACTATGTGACTTCAATGTCAAACGGTATCGGTCCAGTTCCTCTCATTTCCTTCCCTGTACTACCACATGTTTTCCGTAAGGAATATGGTTTAGTAAGTCGCAAACCGCTTTTCTGGTACACACCAAAAGGAGAGGCCGTGATGATGGTTCCATGGTCCTGGATTAAAGCCAGTCATCCGGTCAGGGGGCATGGGTGTTTCCGGTTGGGACCGAGAGGGGGGCACCCCTTAGAGCGCGCATATATAAATTTGATCCCATGCTATTCGAGATTGTGATTCCTAGCATCGAGAGGTAGGATGGGTGTGTACTGGTTAGCTGTGTTTTCTTCCGAAACACCGTAAACGGAACTAGTCCTTCGTGACTACGGAAATCCGTTAGCTGTGGGAACAATTTTGTACAAACTCTGCAGAGTCATATATTCCTCCAAATCATCTATTCCCTGTCCCAGATCGATATTATCTTATCCTAATCAAATGTCAGTTTTGATGGCAGAGACTCCGGTGATTCGCTCGAATGCTAACTCCGGTTAAATGATATTCCTGTAGATGGACTAACCCATTTATTCTTATGAATTAAATGTTTATTATGAGTATTATTTTCCTGTGAATAAAAGCCCTTTTTGTGATGTCGCCCCGACGTCCGACTGTGGCATTTCTTTTCAAGCCCTTCTGTGATGTCGCCCCGACGTCCGACTGTGGCATTTCTTTTCAAGCCCCTTCTGTGATGTCGCCCCGACGTCCGACTGTGGCATTTCTTTTCAAGCCCCTTCT
>NC_057795.1:211480657-211480902 GCF_018294505.1 Triticum aestivum | reverse complement strand
CGACGTCTGACTGTGGCATTTCTTTTCAAGCCCTTTCTGTGATGTCGCCCCGACGTCCGAATGTGGCATTTCTTTTAAAGCCCTTTCTGTGATGTCGCCCCGACGTCCGACTGTGGCATTTCTTTTAAAGCCCTTTCTGTGATGTCGCCCCGACATCCGTCTGTGGTATTTCTTTTTAAGCCCTTTATGTGGTGTCGCTAAGACGCCCGACTGTGGCATCATTTCCTTATATTTATTGGTTCACC
>NC_057795.1:211447515-211480612 GCF_018294505.1 Triticum aestivum | reverse complement strand
GTCCGACTATGGCATTTCTTTTAAAGCCCTTTCTGTGATGTCGCCCCGACATCCGTCTGTGGTATTTCTTTTTAAGCCCTTTATGTGGTGTCGCTAAGACGCCCGACTGTGGCATCATTTCCTTATATTTATTGGTTCACCTTTCGAGGCGTCGCTTCAGACACCCGATTGGTAGTTATTTATGTTTTGTTGGGATTTCAGGCGGACTACCGCCGTTTCCCTTTTACTTACCTTGTCATGCTAATTTTTGAATGTACATCGGTGAATTAATCATGACGCAACCATGCATGCATTTGTTATATCTTACGTCCGAACTGTCTTGCGAGTACTTTCAAAGTACTCACTGGCTTGTTGATTTGGCCAGATGCCGACGAAGGCGATCTCATGGATGAAGAGTTTGATAGCGAGTCCGACACCTAGAGGAGTCCCAGTCAGTCTCGTGCGACCCTGGATTTGGTCACTGTTTTATATCCGCTTCCGCTACCAAATAAATTCATCGAGCCTCACCTCGACGCTCGATGATATGATAGACTTAGAGTCTTGTATTTCTCTCCCCGCCGTGTTTTTCCACCACCGCCCTATCCTCGAGTCAGTAGTATGCCTCCACACCAGTGTGTCATGTCCGCCATTATGTATAATTATTGGCGTGCTTGTAATAATTTGGTTGAGCAACCGTAGTTCGACTCTGTAATATATTTTAAGCTACTGGCTTATTGTATCAAGAAATTGTCTACCAGTGAGGAGGATTTCTCTCATACTGGACTCAAAAGATTGGTTTCTCAATAAATATTTTTATTGGAAAACCGGTCGTGACATCAAAAGCACAAGATGATGATGGCCATATGTTGTCACATGTTTTGTGTGCATGTGATGTTTATCCTTTATGCATCTTATTTTTCTTAGAATGGTGGTAGCATTATGAGATGAACCCTTCACAAAATTACAAGATAAAAGTGTTCTCCCCAGGTATGCACCATTTCGACTCGTGATGATCGGCTGTGATAGACTCTACGTTCAAATGGATGTAAGACAATTTTGCACATGTAGAATACTTGAGTTAAACTTGATGAGCCTAGCATGTACAAACATGGTCTCAAAACATTGGATACTGAAAGGTCGAACATGAGTCAGATAGTAGATATGATCAACATAGAGATGTTCACCATTGATGACTACCCCATCTCACGTGATGATCTGACATCGGTTAGTTGATTTGGATCATGTATCACTTACATAACATGAGGGATGTATATTTAAGTGGGAGTTCATTAGTATTTTGATTAATAGAAATTAATTTATCATGAACTTGTTCTAATAGTATTACATATCTATGTTGTAGATCAATGGCCCGAGCTACCGTTCCCATGAATTTTAATGTGTTCCTAGAGAAAGCTAAGTTGAAAGATGATGGTAGCAACTACACGGACTGGGTCCATAACTTGGGGATTATCCTCATTGCTGCACAGAAGAATTATGTCCTTGTTGCAATGCTAGGTGACAAGCCCGCTCCCGCTAATCTAGACGCTGTGAACATCAGGAAAACGCGGTCTAATGACTACTCAATAGTTTAGTGTGCCATGCTTTATGGCTTAGAACTGGGACTTTAAGACGTTTTGAACGTCATGGATCATATGAGATGTTCCAAGAGTTGAAGTTAATATTTTAAGCAAATGCCCGGGTTGAGAGATATGAAGTCTCCAACAAGTTCTATAGCTGCAAGATGGAGGAGAACAGTTCTGTCAGTGAACACATAGTCAAAATGTCTGGGTATCATAACCACTTGACTCAATTGGGAGTTGACCTTCCAGTTGATAGTGTTATTAACAGAGTTCTTCAATCACTGCCACCAAGCTACAAAGGCTTCGTGATGAACTATAATATGCAAGCGATGAATAAAATGATTCCTGAGCTCTTTGCAATGCTTAAGGCCGCGAAGGTAGAAATCAAGAAGGAGCATCAAGTGTTGATGGTTAACAAGACCACTAGTTTCAAAAGGGCAAGGGAAAGAAATCGAACTTCAAGAATAATGGAAAGCAAGTTGTCACTCCCGAGAAGAAGCCCAAAGCTGGACCGAAGCCTGAAACTGGGTGCTTCTACTGCGAAGGGAATGGTCACTGGAAGAGGAACTGCCCCAAATACTTGGCGGATAAGAAGGATGGCAAAGTGAACAAAGGTATATTTGACATACATGTTATTGATCTGTACCTTACTAATGCTCGTAGTAGCACTTAGGTATTTGATACTGGTTCGGTTGCTCGTATTCGTAACTTGAAACAGGAGCTGTGGAATAAATGAAGATTGGCTAAGGACGAGGTGACGATGCGCGTTGGGAATGGTTCCATGGTCGATATGATCGCCATCGGCACGCTACCTGTACATCTACCTTCAGGATTAGTTTTAGACCTCAATAATTGTTATTTGGCCCGCATTGAGCATGAACATTATATCTGGATCTTGTTTATTGCGAGACGGTTATTCATTTAAATCAGACAATAATGGTTGTTCAATTTATATGAGCAATATCTTTTATCGTCATGTACCATTGATAAATGTCTATTCTTATTGAATCTCGATTGAAGTGATACACATATTCATAATATTGATGCCAAAAGATCCAAAGTTGATAATGATAGTGCAACATACTTGTGGTGCTGCCGTTTAGGTCATATTGGTGTAATGCACATGAAGAAACTCCATGCGGATGGACTTTTGGAATCACTTGATTATGAATCGTTTGATACTTGCGAACCATGCCTCATGGGCAAGTTGACTATAACTCCGTTCTCCGAAACAATTGAGCAAGCTAATGACTTACTGGAAATAATACATACCAATGTATGGGGTCTGTTTAGTGTTGAGGCACGTGACGGGTATCGTTATTTTCTGACCTTCAAAGATGACTTGGGTAGGTATAGGTATATCTACTTAGTGAAACACAAGTCTAAAACATTTGAAAAGTTCAAAGAATTTCAGAGTAAAGTGGAGAATCATCGTAAAAAGAAAATAAAGTTTATATGATCTGATCATGGAGGCAAATATTTGAGTTACGATTTTGGCCTTCATTTAAAATAATGTGGAATTGTTTCACAACTCACGCCACCTGGAACACCATAGTGTAATGGAGTGTCCGAAAGTCATAACCGTACTTTATTGGACATGGTGCGTTCTATGATGTCTCTTACTGATTTACCACTATCGTTTTGGGGTTATGCATTAGAGACAGCCGCATTCACATTAAATAGGGCACCATCCAAATCCGTTGAGACAACACCGTATGAACTATGGTTTGGCAAGAAACCTAACCTGTAGTTTCTTAAAGTTTGGAGTTGCGACACTTATGTCAAAAGGCTTGACCCTGATAAGCTCGAACCCAAATTGGAGAAGTGCGTCCTCATAGGATAACCTAAGCAAACAATTGCGTACACCTTCTACCACGGATCTGAAGGCAAGATCTTTGCTGCCAGGAATGGATCCTTTCTAGAGAAGGAGTTTCTCACAAAACAAGTGGGTGGGAGGAAAGTAGAACTTGATGAGGTAATTGTACATTCTCTCGAATTGGAAAGTAGCACATCAGAGAAAATCATTCCCGTGATGGCTACACAAACTAGAGAGGAAGCTAATGATGATGATCATGAAACTTAAGATCAAGTTACTACTGGACATCGTAGGTCGTCCAAAGCATGTTCTGCACCAGAGTGGTACGGTAGTCCTGTCCTGGCAGTTATGTTAGTAGACCATGGCCCACCTACAAACTATGAAGAAGCTATGATGAGCCCATATTCCGATAAATGGTTTGAGGCCATGAAATCTGAGATAGGATGTGGGGACTGATGCAGCCATGCACCTAGGATAGGGTCATGGACCTGTTCAAGGTACCCTCCCCAAGGACATCTTTAGAAGAAACTGCCGTTCAGTCGACCTGGAAGGATTCCACTCGACGGACTCGAAGACACTCGACCATGAAGCCATTCACTCGACCACCAGGAGATCTAGAGTCGCTCCACACCCAAACGGTCTGTTATTAAGTAGTCTTTATGGTCATGATAGCACTTTATGTAGGGCGTTACCAGTAATGCCCGGCCTTAATGTACTTTAAACCCTGCATAACTCAGGGGCGGAGGGGTCTAGCAGACTCTATATAAGCCACCCCCCTCCTCAGTGTAAGGGGTTCACACCTCTGTAACTCATACTCATATAATCCAGTCGACCGCCTCCGGGCTCCGAGACGTAGGGCTGTTACTTCTTCCGAGAAGGGCCCAAACTCATAAATCCATCGCGTATACAACTACTCCATAGCTAGGATCTTGCCTCTCCATACCTACCCCCCTATTCTACTATCAGGTTTAGAACCACGACAGTTGGCGCCCACCGTGGGGCAGGTTTCTTAGCGACTTATTGGAGTAGTTCTAATTGTTCCGATCACCTTCATCATGGTTTCTGGCGGAGTTTTGGTTGAGGGCCGCGAGATCCGTCTCAGTGCACTCACGTTCATTGCCGACGACTCTGCTTGGCTCCAGGAGGCTCCACTCGACACCGACGCGCTCCCAGTTCGCGGGGCAACACACTTTCGCGCGTGTGTCCGTGGCTTCCTCCTGCGGCAATCGTCGACCCCATATCGGTCGACTCCTGTGTCGTCCTCCCTCCCCGTCTCCCGCCAGCGCAAGCGCTCCGGTCGGTCGAGACATCAGCAGTGGGTGAGGCACGCGGTGGCCCGCCAGTTGGCCACCCCCAAGTCGTGGCGATCGAGCCCGACGAATCTCTGTATGGCCTGTTCGACTGGCTCCGCAGAGACTGCATCCGAGTGCGACAGCAGCGATCCAGCAGTGGAAGTCCTGATGGTCAATGGACCCCGCAGCCCTCCCAGCTTCCCTCGCACTAACGGGGGAGACGGCGGAGGCAACCCAATGCAGGTCCACGAGGAGTATCAACCCAAGCCACTCACTTCCTTGCAAAGAGAAGATCTTTGCCTCCGGAACATGGATGCGCTGCATACTCCAATCGTTGGAGAAACCCCCGAGGCTCGTGCCTTGGAGGACGCGCGGTTGGCCAACTTGGCTGAGCGCACTCGACTGGAGAACCTCCAGTGATCACTCGATGTGCGCGCGCGACAATGAGTTCCAGACTCCAGTCGATGTCAACTCTTTCCACCACCGACTCAGGTATATCAAACTCCGATTCAGAATTTAGCGGCTGCAGCCCGAATAGCAGAGTCGATTCAGCCCTCCCAGTCAGAGGCCGGCAGAGGCTTGATGCAGATCAGAGATTTGCTCCGGGAAGCAGGAGATCAGAATTCAGCTGTATCGCAGTCGCGAAACCGTATTCACAGCAGATCTGTCGCTGCGAATACAGTCTAGTCAGCCCATAGCCCGAGATCGCCCCCGAGACGTGAGGGACGTGGAGGTCGGCGTGATCAGTATGATGACAGACTCGATCGCAATGATCGGCGTCGAGTTCCCACTCCCTCCCCCAAGGGGTGGGTCGTACGCTCCTCGACAGCAAGATGACAGACGTCAGCATAGTGTTGGGCGAAGGGTTCCAGTTGACCCCAGAGAACCAGGCTTTGACGCGAGATCCTTTATCGTGCAAGGTTTTGTCGACCGGAACAGAGCCCACCGAGAAGGCCATGATAGAGATGTGCCCACTAGCAGCAGAGTTCATGTCTCAGGGCCAGAGTGTTTTAGCAGGGCCATCAGGGCCGCGGTGATTCCTCCCAACTTCAGGCTGGCGACTGGAGTTAGTAAGTTCACTGGTGAGTCCAAGCCCGATACTTGGCTTGAAGACTACCGAGTGGCGGCCATGAAATACTTACCTCTCATGTTGGAGGGCTCGGCCAGGGCATGGTTGAATCAGTTGGCACCTAGCAGCATTTACACTTGGGAATATCTCGCCCGAGTGTTTGTCAGGACATTTGAAGGAACTTGCAAGCGACCAGCAGGGTTGACAGAGCTGCAGGTTTGCGTGCAAAAGTCGAATGAGACCCTGAGGGATTACATCCAGAGGTGGATCACATTGCATCACACGGTGGAGAATGTATCTGATCACCAAGCAGTCTGTGCCTTCAAGGAAGGCGTTAAGAACAGGGAGTTAAGTTTGAAGTTCGGTCAGACCGGAGACATGACTCTGAGTCGAATGATGGAGATTGCCACCAAATATGCCAATGGTCAAGAAGAGGATCGGCTCTGGAGTGGCAAGTACAACCCAACTGCTCATGAAACCGGAGGAGGGAACTCCAGTCGGAAGCAGAAGCGGAAAGCCAGGCCAGCTGCTCCTGGAGAAGCATTGGTCGTGACTCAAGGCAAGTTTAAAGGGAAGCCCACAGGATCTTGGAACCCCAAGAAGGTGAAGGACAAGGAAGGAAACGACGTGGTGGATTTGCCATGCCACATCCACACGAAGAAAGACGAGGAGGGTAACTTCATTTACCCGAAACATACCACTCGCCAGTGCCGACTCTTAATCCAGCAGTTTCAGGGGAAACAGCCCAAGGATAAGGAAAAGGAGTCGGACAAGGTTGAGGACAAAGAGGACAGTGATGGAGGATACCCCCATGTCAATTCCACCCTGATGATTTTTGCTGATGTTGAGAGCAAAAGTCGATTGAAAGTTAGAAAACCTGAGGTGAATATGGTTGCTCCGACGACACCCAGTTATCTGAAATGGTCTCAGACCGCCATCACGTTCGACCAGTCTGATCATCCGACACACATAGCCACCCCTGGGAGGCAAGCTTTGGTGGTCGACCCAGTCGTCGAAGGCACTCGACTGACTAAGGTTCTGAAGGATGGTGGTAGCAGCCTGAATATATTGTATGCGGAGAAGCTGAAGGGAATGGGCATTCCGATGTCCATACTCAGTTCCAGGAACATGAGTTTCCATGGAGTCACTCCTGGGAAGAAGGCTGAGTCACTCGGCCAAATTGCTCTTGATGTGGTTTTCGACGATTCAAAGCATTTCCACAAAGAAAAGTTAACATTTTAAGTTGTGGATTTCCAGAGTGCTTATCATGCTATTTCAGGCAGGCCAGCTTATGCACGATTCATGGCTCGACCATGTTACATGTACCTCAAATTGAAGATGCCTGGTCCCAAGGGTGTGATCACCATCACTAGCAATCGGAAAAAGGCAGAAGAGTGCTTTCAGAAGGGCTCAAAGATTGCCGATGCTCAGATAACAGTGGTGGAGCTGTAGGAATACGAGAAAAATGTAGATCCGAGTGATTTATTGCGTGCCAAGAAGCCCGCCAGATAGTCAGCGTTCCAGTCGTCTACTGAGACGAAGCCCGTTCACATTCACCCGACCGACCCCAGTGCTGCTCCGACTCATATCTCCAGAACACTCGACTCTAAATAGGAAGAAGCGCTCATCCAGTTCCTCCGTGAGAACTGGGACATCTTCGCATGGAAGCCTGCTGACATGCCGGGTGTTCCCAGGGGGCTGGCTGAGCATCGTCTACGAGTCGACTCAAAGGTGAAACCTGTCAAAGAACATCTTCGACGGTCCACCGTCCAGAAGAGAAAGGCCATTGGCGAGGAGGTGGCTCGGCTCCTGGCAGCAGAGTTTATCCGAGAAATTTACCACTCTGAGTGGCTCGCCAATTTCGTCATGGTCCCCAAGAAGGACAAGTCACTTCGCATGTGCATTGATTTCAAACATACCAATCGGGCCTGACCAAAAGATCATTTTACTCTTCCTCGCATCGACCAAATAGTCGACTCGACTGCGGGATGTGAGCTCATGTATTTTTTAGACGCTTATTCCGGTTACCATCAGATCCGTCTATATGTGCCCGACAAGATCAAAACAGCTTTCATCACTCCATTCGGGTGCTTCTGCTATGTCACCATGCCATTCGGCCTCAAGAATGCCGGAGCCACGTTCATGAGGATGATTTGGAAGTGTTTACTCACTCAAATCAGTTGGAACGTGGAAGCATACATGGATGATATTGTGGTCAAATCACGGAAGGGTACCGACCTGTTGACTGACCTCGCCGAAACATTTGCCAATCTCAGGAGGTATGCTATCAAGCTTAATCCATCAAACTGCACATTCGGAGTTCCTGGCGGAAATTTACTCGATTTTCTCGTTTCCGAACGAGGAATCAACGCCAACCCAGAAAAAGTTGGCACTATACTCCGAATGAAACGCCCCGTGCGTGTGCATGATGTCCCGAAGCTTACTGGATGCTTGGCCGCGTTAAGTCGATTCATCTCTCGCCTCAGTGAAACGACATTGCCTCTTTAACGACTGATGAAGAAGTTAGACAAGTTCGAGTGGACTCCAGAAGCTGATGCAGCATTTGCAAAGCTAAAATCTCTGCTCTCCACCCAGCCGGTGTTTGCTGCTCCAATCAGCAAAGAGCCTTTGTTTCTTTACATTGCAGCCACAGGACAAGTCGTCAGTACAATACTTACGGTCGAGCTGGAAGAAGAAGGGAAAGCCTTCAAAGTTCAGCGCCAAGTATATTATCTTTCTGAAGTGTTGACCCCATCGAAGCAAAGATACCCTCATTATCATAAGCTTCTATATGGGATTTACATTACCACAGAGAAGGTTGCTCATTATTTCTCTGATCATTCTATTACAGTCATCAACAAGGCACCCTTGTCAGAGATGCACAACAGAGATGCAACTGGTCGAGTGGCAAAATGGGCGATTGAACTCCTTCCCCTTGATATCAAGTTTGAGGCAAAGAAAGCCATTAAGTCCCAAGCAGTAGCAGATTTCATCGCCGAGTGGATTGAACAACAACTACTGACTCAAGTTCACTCGGAGCACTGGACCATGTTCTTTGATGGTTCTAAGATGTTGAATGGTTCCGGTGCTGGGGTATTATTGGTTTCCCCCTGAGGAGATAAGCTCAGATATGTGCTCCAGATCCACTTTGATTCCTCCAACAATGAAGCAGAATATGAAGCACTTTTGTATGGGTTGCGCATGGCCATTTCACTCGGTGTCCGTCGCCTTATGGTTTATGGTGACTCAGATTTGGTGGTCAATCAGGTGATGAAGGAGTGGGACATCAGAAGCCCAACCATGACTGGTTACTGCAATGCAGTAAGAAAGCTTGAGAAGAAATTTGAAGGGTTAGAGCTCCATCATATACCCCGACTGAAGAATTAAGCGGCTGATGATTTGGCAACGATAGGTTCCAAGAGAGAGCCATTCCCAATAATGTATTTTTGGAACACATCCATACTCCATCAGTTCAAGAGGATCCTTTTACCGAAGAAGCTCCACAGCCAAGAAGTGTCACAGATCCGACTGAAGTTGAGGTTCCAGCGGTGGTCGACCTGATCATGGAAACTTTGGTCATCACTCCCGACTGGACAGAGCCGTACATCGTGTATATCCTAAGAAAAGAGCTCCTAGAGAACTAAGAAGAGGCTCGACAGATCGTCCGTCGATCCAAAGCCTTTACCGTGATAAAGGGACAATTGTACAGGGAAAGCGCGACTGGAGTCGGTCAGAAATGTATAATGCCAGAAGAAGGTCGGATAATCCTTGACGATATCCACTCAGGGACCTGTGGCCATCATGCGTCCTCTCGGACCATTGAGGCTAAAGCATACCGAGCGGGATTTTACTGGCCAAGAGCAAATGAAATGGCAAAGGAGATAGTCGACAAGTGTGAAGGATGTCAATTTTACTCCAATATGTCACACAAGCCCGCCTCAGCCTTGAAGACCATTCCACTTGTCTGGCCTTTCGCTGTATGGGGATTGGATATGGTTGGACCACTGAGAACAGGCATAAGCGGCTTCACCCATGTGCTGGTGGCAGTCGACAAGTTCACTAAGTGGATTGAAGCTAAACCCATCAAGAATCTTGATGTCGGCAATCCTGTCAGCTTCATCAGAGAGTTGATATTCAGATATGGAGTTCCACATAGCATCATCACAGATAATGGGTCAAACTTAGATTCCGAGGAATTCAGAGCCTTTTGCACATCTCAGGGCACACGAGTCGACTATGCTTCAGTCGCTCACCCCAGTCGAATGGACAGGCAGAACGAGCAAATGGTTTAATTCTCAAAGGGCTGAAACCCTGACTGATGCGCTATCTCAAGCACGCGGCTGGTGCATGGGTCGACGAACTTCTGTCAGTACTTTGGGGATTAAGGACCACACCTAATCGGTCGACTGGGAGAACTCCGTTCTTCTTGGTCTACGGAGCTGAAGCAGTCTTGCCGAGTGACCTGCTTCACAATGCACCCCGAGTCAAACTCTACACTGAAGATGAAGCAGAGCAAGCCCGACAGGACGCAGTCGACCTTCTAGAAGAAGAAAGAGAGATGGCCATGATCCGATCGACCATTTATCAGCAGGACTTACGTCGCTTCCATGCCAAAAACGTGAAGAGTCGAGCCTTCCAAGAAGGAGATTTGGTTCTCCGAGTGGATTAGCAGAAGCCACACAAGCTTGCTCCTACTTGGGAAGGTCCCTTCATCGTCACCAAAGTTCTCGACAACGGGGTGTACCGCCTTTACAATGTCGGTCACAAGATTGACGAGCCCCGAGCTTCGAACGCGGAGCTGTTCCGCCCCTTTTATACTTAAGTATTCACTCGGATGAGATGTAATAAATTTACTTCTGTAGTTTATTTATCAAAGACAAGAGTGTTATAATTTTCCCAGTGATTGTTGTTACTTTTGTTTACATGAGTAGTCCGCCAGTGGGTGGCTTAGCTACGAATCCGTTTCGCCTAAGTTTGTAAAAAAAATCCTTGCCGAGTGGTGAGCCAGTCTCCCACTCGGGGGCTTAGTTGTGAATCCGTTTCGCCTAAGTACTTTCAAATCCTACCGAGTGGTGAGCCAGCCTCCCACTCGGGGGCTTAGCTGCAGTCCAAGTACTCGCCTAAGTTTAACAAAATCCTGCCGAGTGGTGAGCCACCCTCCCACTCAGAGGCTTAGCTGCAGTCCAAGTACTCACCTAAGTTTAACAAAATCCTGCCGAGTGGTGAGCCAGCCTCCCACTCGGGGGCTTAGCTGCAGCCCAGTGCTCGCCTAAGTACAAATGCAATGTGCGCACCGCAAGGAGGACGAGGTGCAGGTCGACTGCTACCTTCTCCTTCCGAGCTACGCCACAAATAGAATGTGCGCTCCGCAAGGAAGACGAGGTGCAGGTCAACTGCTACCTTCTCCTTACGAGCTACGCCACAAATACAATGTGCGCTCTGCAAGGAGGACGAGGTGCAGGTCAAATGCTACCTTCTCCTTCCGAGCTACGCCACAAATACAATATGCGCCCCGCAAGGAGGACGAGGTGCAGGTCGACTGTTACCTTCTCCTTTGGAGGTACGTCGCAAAAAATCCTACCGAGTGAAGAGCAAACCTCCCACTCGGGGGCTTAGCTGCAGCCCAGTGCTCGCCTAAGTTTTTGAAAATCCTACCGAGTGGAGAGCAAACCACCCACTTGGCGGCTTAGCTTCAGCCCACTGCTCGCCTAAGTTTTTGAAAATCCTACCGAGTGGAGAGCAAACCTCCCACTCAGGGGCTTAGCTGCAACCCAGTGCTCGCCTAAGTTTTTGAAAATCCTACCGAGTGGAGAGCAAACCTCCCACTCGGGGCTTAGCTGCAGCCTAGTGCTAGCCTATGTTTTTGAAAATCCTACCGAGTGGAGAGCAAACCTCCCACTCGGGGGCTTAGCTGCAGCCCAGTGCTCGCCTAAGTTTTTGAAAATCCTACCGAGTGGAGAGCAAACCTCCCACTCAGTGGCTTAGCTGCAGCCCATTGCTAGCCTAAGTATAAGATTCATTCCGCTCTGCAAGGATGACGAGGTGCAAGTCGACTGCTACCTTCCCCTTCAGAGCTCCGCCACAAATACAATGTGCACTCCATCCCGATCCGCAAGGACGCAAGTCGACTGCAATCTGTGCTTCATTCCTACCCGCAAGAGTGCATCACAAGCACTAGCATATATTCCAAGCGAAGAACAATGTTCTTTCGAAGACAAATGCAAACATATTCAATGGCAAACCCAAGTTCAGATAGCATCCTACGGATCCAGACGTGCTGAGGCACCAAGCCTATTAAAGTTACCGGTTACAAAAACAACTCGGCATTCTGAGGCAAATTTAAGGCATCAAGCATAGAAGTTTTTTACTCCTCCTGTGGAGCACTGGAAGGTGCGACAAACTCGTCCAGGTTGATTCCATCTGCAATCCGAGTGGCAGCAGCAACGAAGGTCTCCATGAAAGATTGGAAGTCATGCTTCTTGGTATTGGCCACCTTGAGAGACGCCAGCTTGTCCTCTCACGCGTCTTTGTAGTGAACACGGACCAGAGACAGAGCAACATCAGCACCACACCTGGCAGAAGACTTCTTCCATTCTTGCACTCGACTTGGAACTTCATTCAGTCGAGTCATCAGAGACTCGAGGTCATTCTGAAGTGTTTCCCCCAGCCAGAGTGTTGTGTCGATGCGCGATGTTGCAACCTTCAGTCTAGCAAGATAGTCGACCACAACAGCAACACGAGACTCCAGTCGGAGCATGTTCATGGCGGCTTCATCCTTCACCAGATAGTTGATGGGATCCAGGATTGTCTCCCCTCGACCAGTTTCTTCCTCAAAGTTTTGGCAGAACTCTGTAGACACAACCCAAAGATAAGCCATCAGTTTTGTGGTAAGTCCATAATTACAAGTCAGTCGGATACAAGGGATTACCTTCAAGCATGAGGAATAACTTCTTGGCGAGCCCTCCCAGATAAACCTCTCGATCATTCTTCTTTCCCGCCAGTTCGCTAGCCTTGTCGCTCAGGGCTATCTTGTCATTCTTCAGTCGACTGACCTCCTTGTTGGCTGCGTCGAGAGCAGCTTTCAGATTGGTATTCTCCTCTTCAAGTTTGCTAGTTGAAGCCAGCTTTTCTTCTGCGAGTTTCGTCTTGTCCGAAGCCGCTTTCTACACCTCGGCGAGTTCAAGGTCCTTCTTCTTCAGAGCATCCTTCAGTTTATCTGCAAAATGACAGTGAGATCAGACTCAGGAATGGACAAGAAATAAGGGCAGTCGTCAAGGTTCTCACCAAACATACCTTTTGCCTCTTCCTTCGCCTTCGTGAAGTTCTCTTGGACAAGCTTCAGATCAAGTTCGAGATGGATATGCTTGTTCTCCAACTCAGTATAACGAGCCACAAGCTCGCAAGATTTCTGCGAAAGATCAACTGCCAGACATCAAAAATAGGTCACTTCCGAGTGACTAAGAGAAAAATCATAGCATTTCTAAGACTACAGTCGAGACAAAATATTCAACTATAGTCTCGGGGACTACACCTAGTGGGTGCAATCAGCGTGCCCCCACTGGTTCTATCTGCTTGGGTCGATCAGTCGACCAAAAGATACAAAAAGGCAAACTGCCAGCTGTTAGCCACAGTTTCAAAAAAAGAAAAATGTTCTTCAGACCATGGTCGATTGCCAGCAGTCGACCACGGTCTCGGGGACTACACCCAGCGGGTTCACTCAGCGTGCCCCCACTAGTTCCATGATTCCATTCGACCAGATCGAGTGGAGAAAGTAAAGAGAAAAAGTTCAAGGTATAAAGACTATAGTCGACTGCCAGCAGTCCACCATAGTCTCGGGGACTACACCCAGTTGGTGCACTCAGCGTGCCCCCACCAATCCAGATATTCAATCGACACACCCAGTGGGTGTACAGATACTAAGATCTTTAGAAAGAAAAGTTTTTAGGTACCATATCCTAACAGAACAATAGGTGATCAACTAACCTGGACATTTCTCCGAAGGGCTGAACTTGCATCATAAGCCGCTTGGCTGGCGTCTCGAATCGCCTTCACCTGCTCCATCATGACCCCCGCCTGGCGTATAGCTTCTTTAGCAGCGCCTGCTTGGTCCTATGGGACGTGGTGGGTGGAGAAAAGGGAAGGCGGATCAGCACTCGATGACAAAGGGCGAGCACTCGTCAGTGGCACAGCAAAGGACACGATAGTCCAAGTGACGTTGCCCCCCATTCCGGAACCAGGGTCTCAGGTACTGATACAACCTGAGCAGTCTTGCCAGCAGACATCTTCCTATTCCTCCTCTGCCTCAATGGCTCCTCATCGTCATCATCAGGGAGATCAATGATGATATTAGGTGGAGCTACAGAAATGACTCAAAGTTAAAAATGAAGATCATATCGACCGAAAGCAAAACTACAGAGATCATACCAGGGTTGGAAGTGATAGCATCCTCCATTTCTTGATCTTCATGTCTGGTTGAGGTCTTAGAAGTAGCAACACTGCGATTTCAGAAATCAGTCGGTCAGGAACGAGTCGACCGAGAGTGTATCCATGTTAAACAAGAAAACACAAGTTATGCCATTACCCGGAAATAGTGGGAATCACCATCCTCATATTCGGCAGGGCCTTTGTCGGTTTTGATGACGTCGCTCGGGGTTGCTTCGGCGCTTTCTCAGTCGGCGCCCGAGAGGTCGTCCGAGGACGTTTGGTCGACTGCCCAACAGGCACGGCCGCCTTGCCGCGCTCGACTGCAGGGTCATGGACGAGCTTGGATTGTCTTTCAGTACGGGGAGGCTCGACTTCCTCCTCCTCTTCCTCCTCCTCTTCCTCATCAGAGCCGACATCTTCTTCACCTTCCTCGCCATCGGATTCCCACTCCTCCTGACTTTCACCCCCACTCCCTTCCTCCTGTTCGATCTGTTCTTGCACCCCGTTGGGCATCGAATACATCTCGTAGTGACCTGGAAGACAACAAACAAGACAAAAATCAGTTGACCGAATTGTAGCAAAACGGAATGAAGGAAACAAGATTACGGTTGAGGGCAAGTGATTAGACCTTGTCTCGTTCGTATGACTGGTCGAGTGGCGGGATCCTCCTGGCTCCATGGGGGTTATCTTTGTTCCCTCTGATGGCAGTCATCCACCTTTCTAGTGTGGCATCGTCGACCTCCTCTAGGTGGACCTGAGTGGTGTCTTCGGTACCAGAGTACATCCACATCGGGTGGCCTCGATATTGACGTGGCTGAATGCGCCATCGAAGGAAAACCTCCAGAAGATCCATGCCAGTCACCCCGTCGCGGATAAGCTGGACTACACGCTCTACCAACACCTTAACCTGAGCCTTCTCCTTCGGGACCACCTTCAGAGACGACGGCTTGTTCACTCGGTCCATGGAGAAAGGAGGGAGTCGAGTCGACTGCCCTGGCGTCGGCGGGTGTTGGCAGTAGAACCAGGTCGACTGCCATCCTCGGACTGACTCGGGAAGGATCATGGCTGGAAAAGCACTTTTACTCCTCATTTGAACCCCAAGACCCCCACACATCTGGATTACTTGGGTTTTCTCATCACTCTGACTAGCCTTTTTCACCGTCTGTAACTCATACTCATATAATCCAGTCGACCGCCTCCGGGCTGTGAGACGTAGGGTTGTTACTTCTTCCGAGAAGGGCCCGAACTCGTAAATCCCTCGCATATACAACTACTCCATAGCTAGGATCTTGCCTCTCCATACCTACCCCCTATTCTACTGTCAGGTTTAGAAGCACGACAGTGACCCCAACTCATAAGTCGTGATCACCGAATGCACGTGTATAGTGATCCTAGAGATCAATGCTCACTGAACACACAGAAGCTGAATAACAAGAGTCTTACATCCATACATATCGTCTTACAAAAATTATGACCATTATGGTCAAGTCTTACATAGATAAAGCCACAAGGGCTGAATACCAAATAAACTTAAGCAGCGGAAATCTTCGTTGATAGGTAGAACCCATGCCATCTGCCTTAACCCCACAAGCAGTCTGACTAGGAAGCGTCCTAGTTTGTGTGTTCGTCACCAAAGAACTCTTCCTCGAACTCCTGCTCTTCCATGCCTGGTCAATTAAATAACCAATGGCAAGCCAATGAGTACTTTGAATTTACTCACAAGCAACCCATGATTTGGTTCAAAGTAACAATGCAATTGTACAACAAGTAAGCAACCTAGCTTCTAGTTGAGATGTCCTATCAACTTGCGAGATATGCATCAATGAACATGGGTAACCTTGAGAACAGGTTACAGATATCAACATAAATAGAGTTCGGTTCAATGCCATTTCATTCAACATGTCGAGTCACCACCTTGACACAAATAGTTCTCTTCCACACACACATGCACCGGTATTGTAAAATTTCTAGACATAGTTTAAGTAGCACCTCCCAACTGTCCATGACTGTGGACATGGCTATTCGAATAGTTTGACACTCTGCAGAGGTTGCGCACTTTACCCACATGATCCGGGAAGCTTTCGTATCATCCACGATCCCACAATACCTCAAGTACTCGGGGGAAGCACCCGATCATTACCTTTCCCTAGACGACACTAACATAGGGTCCACTCGTTGATACACGGCCCTCTTGTATAAGCAAAAGATCATGGGACTCTGCCCTTTTCAGATTATCACACATACACGAAGGGACGAACGGTGTGTCTGGTGCCTTGTGGAAACAGTCATGGCCGCCTAGCCAAGCACGACCCCATCCCGAGAGTGACCTCAAGTCACCCCCGTCACTAGTATGTGGGACCATGCTAGTATCAGTCTAAGTAATCAATAATGCCCCGTCCCATAAAGGGGTAGAGTGGTTGCACATGTTTGGTTGGGACGGTAATCACACATAAATCTAATCCATCATTTTACACACACCAAAATCTCTCTTCGGTACACCACCTCTTCCTCAAGTGGTGACCTTAGTTCAACATCTCCCAAGGGCATTAGGGGCACCCAATGGGTTTTTTCGAAAAATGTATCCATGAAGAGTTCATGGTAGATATGCATCATTATGCATCAACTAGTCTCTTGACAATGCAATCATAAACAAGGTAAAGTCATGAGTAAGGGTATGCATCATGTGGTGGTTCATCATCATCATCATGCAATCGGAAAAAGGGAACCGATGAACAAGAGGGGTGTCATGGTCAAAGGGCTGCTTGCCTTGATTGGTTTGTTCTTTGAGGTCTTCAAATCCTTCTCCTTCTTCTTCAGCAACTTCATCAAATACGGGATCTAATCGTCGCAAGAAAACAACGGAAAAATAAGACAATAATAAAAAAAGTCAAAGTGCTCAGAAAATTGTCAACTTATTTTTGTAAAATACTAGGAGGAAAACTAAGAAGGGGAAAATTCTTACTTTTGGATTTGGAGCTACAGGGACAGAGGAATGGGTTTTCAAACATAGATTTTATTGTTCAAATTTGAATTTAAATTTGAATAGTGCGGAAAAGTGTAATGGATGTGTATGAAAGTTACACCAATAAATAGGTGGGATTATTCTAAGATTTTAGGAGTTGGAATTATTGCATTTGGATTAATATTTCATCATGTGGAATTTTTGGAAATGTGACAGAAAAAGAAAAGGAAAAAGGCCACTGTGCAACTGGGCTAGAACAGCAGCAGTGCACAGGTCCAGAGGCAATTCGGCCCAAGCGAGCCGAGCGGCGCGCGTGCGCCAGATTACAAACCTGACGGGTGGGGCCCAGCATCAGAGAGAGAGATAGCGGTGGCGAGGGAGAGGAGAGGATGACAGGTTGGCTCTAATGGAGGGGTGGTGGAGGGGGAGCATTAGAACAAGAAAGGTGCAAGGAAAGGGGGTGAAAGGAAGGGGGAGAAAGAAGAAAGGGGAGGAAGGAGGGGAAAGGTGGTAGGTGGTTGGCGACCATAGCAGTAGCGCGGGGCGCCAAAGCATGCTACTGCTATGAGTGCCAGCCAAAATATCTAATTCTAAGTAAAACTAGCTATAGCGCTTGTACAAAAACCACGCTACTGGTACAAGTTTACGCATAGAAGAAATAGCAGTAGCGCGTCTAGGTGCACAGGCTCTACAACTATTTTCTTAACAGTAGAGTTGGTTAAGGTACAAACGCTGCTAATATTTTTTGGTCAGGTGGTGTGTTGTGGAAAACTTACCAGTAGCGTGCCCTCTAGAAACCCACGCTACTGGTATGTTGTACCAGTAGCAAGATTTATAACAGACGATACTAGTAATTATCAGTAGCGTGGGGTCTAGAACACACGCTACTGGTAAACCTCTATGTATAAGCCTTTTCCTAGTAGTGGGGGCGCGTCATGCGAATAGACCGTCTATATATATATATATATATATATATATATATATATATATACAGACGGTCTATTCTGCTAATATTAGCAGAATAACTATTCTGCACACCACTTCCGCACTGCACGGTGAACGCAAGTGCACTGCAA
The DNA here is from genome assembly GCF_018294505.1 of Triticum aestivum. Lineage (NCBI taxonomy): Eukaryota > Viridiplantae > Streptophyta > Magnoliopsida > Poales > Poaceae > Triticum > Triticum aestivum. The sequence continues at coordinate 211,462,414 of NC_057795.1, read as the reverse complement.
TGCTTCACGGGAGAACTGCTTCATTTTCCGGTTTTCCGCCCGCGCGTTCTATGTGGAATCGGGTGTCGTGGGATGATTCAGTTTGTGTCTGCATCTCATTTTAGCTTTATTCTTTCTGATTTACAGGAAAATATACTAGAGTGCTTGCAAATCGATGGATTTGGCGGATGAGCTTTCTCTGTTCGTTCGTGTTCGCGTCAGATGCGATTTTTTTTGTGCTCGGATGTTGTTATTTAGTAGGAATTCTTTGATTGCGTTCATTTTAATCGGTCCGTTCACTCTATAATTCGTTAATTTTTAGGAGTTAGTTTTCAATTCTTGATATGTTGGTTGTGCGGGCGGGTGAGCTTCGTCCGCTCCTCTGTTCTTGTTGATTTTTTTGATTTTTGCCCGTGCACGCGTGTTTGAATATTGTAATTACTGTTGCTGTAGGATTGAATTCATTGTATTGCGGGTATAATTGTCATTTTTTGAATCGCATTTTTTAAATGAAAGGTGATGTTGTTCGTCAAGTTGCCATATCTTCCATGTAAATTTTTGCGGGTGTATTTTTTGATGGTTTAGTGGCTGTAGAATTTTTAGGCGAGTTATGGAAGTGCGAGTGAAATTGACACCTCTATCAGTCTATCACATTGTCTGTAGTTTTACCGCTTTAATTTTATTTGTTGTAGTCGCGACATACGTTGTAGTTTACTGCATTTTCTTTGGTAGCGAACTTCGTTGTAGTTTTATTACAGTGGTTATGGCTGTTTATGAGATTTCTCCTTTTCGTAAACTACATTCTGTGTTTACTACATTCTGTGTTCTAGATGACTGCATAATATGCATTTCTGTACTGCATTAGCAGTGTTGTTAATGTTCTATTCTGCTATTAGAAGGGATGGTCCATGATACGCTTGTGTTAGCTGAATAGTTATTATAAGAATTTTTTTGAACTGCATACTATGAGAATTGTTTTTGAGAATCATATGTTAACTCCAAGGTTTCGACCATTTGCATTTCCTTGTTACTGTTCGGAGGGCTGCCTTTTGTTATTATTAGTACCACACTATGTGTTCGAGAGAACTGCATTACTGCCAACAACAACTTTGTCTAAAAAGGATGATAAAATGACGTAGTTGAGGTTGCATACTTTAAATAGGCATTGTTCAATTTGTCTAATTGACATAATTTTAATAGCATACAGCATAAGCAAAGCATTAGAAATATTGGTTGCTTCATATTAGACAGCCTAGAGTGCAAATATTGTAAACTTGATGGAGTCTTCTTCTTTGTAGAAAAATACCATGGCCACTTCTCCGGCCTCAAAGCCATTGTGGGAGACAAAATCTTTCCAACCAGTAGTTATGTTGATGCAGTCTTCAGAGTCGATGTGGTAGTCAGCTTCCATGTCTCCATAGCCATTTTTGTGTTCTGTCTCCAAAGTAAGCTTCCCTGAACTTGGAGCATGAATTTTTATTGCGGATGGCAGTTTCTGCATATTGTAATGGGTGGATAAAGAATTTATAAGTAAACAGCAAATGTTTTTGTTTTATACTTAGTATGATTTGTTTATGTTTACTTAAATATTTACATACATATGATTGTATTTTGTAAAGTAGTTGCAATGTATGAACAAACTTATGTACGCAATTGACTCCTAGTTTTACTGTGATATATATTATACTACAACATGTGTGCACTGCAATGTCAGTAATAGTGTACTTCTCCAGCATGTTAATATAACTGCAACGCTTATCTACTGACCCTTTTTTTGTACATATGTCGATACATGGTGTGGTACTGAAGAAAGATAGGTGGAAGCATCTAGTCTTAATAACTAACAGATCTGAACAACAATACAAATTCTGTTTTGTATTTTTTGTTGATATTACTTAACAAATTGATTGAACTATATATTCAGATGTGTATTTGCAGTCTAGATTATGTCCAAAAATTGTGAGTGGAAATATACCCAACTTTCCTGTAGATCTGTGGTTGTGAGGCGATGAAGAAATGGCGCACGAAACCCCCTGTTGGGTATCATCAGGCAGCCGAGCATGCTGCGCCACTCGGTGTTGGTGAGCTGTAGGCCTTCTGGGTAGACGCATGTGTCCGCTACCGGTGCCATCCTTGCCAAGCACCCGCACTTGCAGTCCATGGCGGGTTTAGTGGAATTCCAGAGAAGAGCTGTGGATGTGATGAACCCTAGATCTATGTTTTGAGGAAAATGAGGAATGAGGGGAGGAGTTGTGTTAGTTTGTAGCACGAATGGATAAGTTTTTATGCAACCAATCGAGCAATGGAAGTAATAAATGTTGTGGTTGGCGTTAGGTGGTGGATTGGGTCTGATTCAGTGAACACGAATGCATTCAAGAAGGAACAGTACTGCTTACTTGAGAATAGCGAACTGCATTGTCATATCACGATGAACTGCGAACGCGTGGTTGGGCCTGTGTTTGTGTATGGTATGTGGCATTTTTTTTAAAATTTTCAGTGGCCTCTCTTTTTTTTGTTGGCCCTGTGTTCTGGTAGTGAAGACGCAATTGGGCCCAGGTCGGCCTATGAGCACACGGCTGGTTCCTGTTTCGCTATGTGTGAGTCCTAATGTTTAGTCCCTCCTCCCCCGCGGAAGGCGCGCCGGACCTGTTTATAAGCGTTGGCGAGGCATACTGGTCGAACTCCTCTGTATACTTATCTGGGCGCTTATACACAGCGCTCGCTGCTATATGCTCTATGACCCGTGGGGCCATGTGCAACCGGCCCCATGCACTGTGACTCAGAACGACTCGCCTTCTATGGGCGTAGACCTATTACGAGACTGGCTGGGGCCGGTGCCACCTGGGTGGTCAATTTGTTTTTCTTTTTATATTTCTGCCCTAAGTGTTTTTTTTCAATGTTAGAGTGTGCACTGCATTGATCAGTGTTCTGTACTGCATTGTATACGCACTGCATACTACATGTACAATTTTCATTTTTTTTTGTTTTCGTCTTTCTGCTATCAGTTAATCTTTTTTCCCAATGTATGGGAGTTCACTACTTTGTAAATCATACTTGTACTTCACTCATTATGGTTCTGTGCTGTACTTTCGTGTACTTCCATACTGTATTGAATTATTTTACGTGTTTTGCTTTTTTCTATTTGTGTTTTTGCTCTTATGTATTCCTTTTTTCAAATTTATGTTCGTGCACTGCTTTGTTGGGTATGTTAAGACTTCATTCGACAAATTCAGTGTACTGCATTCGTGCGCAACTTGCACTGCATGCATCCTATTTGCATTCTGTACGACAATTTCATCACCAGCAAGCTAAGTTGAACAGAAAGCAAACTAACATAATCTGAGTTCATCATTACAGGCGATTGTGCATGGCAAGCAAACTAGGTTCAGCACACAAGCAAACTAACGATACATAAGCAAACAACACAAAGCAAATTTGATGATAATTCTAAAAGAACGCTGGCATTCTTGGCTCCTGGCCGGCACCATCTTCTTCTTTACCAGTCAGGCTCTCCCCATCCCCAGCTGCTCCTGGCGCGCTTCTTGGGTGGCTCCTCCTTCTCCAGCTTTGCACGACGAAGGCCGTCCTGGGTGAGGGTGATGCGGTTCCATATCTCGTACGCTGCGTAGGCGTCCTTTGCCGCGTACTCGATGTGCCTCCTGGACAGAGGCAGCATGGCCCAGCGCTGGTGCTCGGCGTCGGTGATCTTCTTCTTCATGTTGTTGTAGTAGTCATCGATGAGCACGCCGGAGACGTCTCCGAGGGAGTCCAACAGCTTGGTTGCGTCGGGAACCCTCCACTCCTTCTGGATGTCGACGAAGTTGGCGACCTCTAGTTTGACGCGCTCGAGCCTGGTTTTTTCGCCGTCGATGGAGAAGCCTGCAAAGGTGTACCTGGGGTCGGCGAGGAAGTTGTCGAAGACGGTGCACCTTTCAGTGTTGCTCATTTGGAAGAGCAGCACCGGGTGATTCTTCCCGATGGAGAGCTAGCAGAGGGCGGGTTTCTGCGTCGCTTCAGGGTCCTTGTCGTACTCGAGATCAATGCCGATGATCTTGTGGCGCTGGAGGCTGAGGTGGCGCTCGTAGTGCGCGATGGTGATCGCCATCTGCTTCTTGTCGTTGGTGTGGATGACGTGCAACTTGGTGTTGCCGTGCGCCTCCGAGGCGTTGTCGCCCTTGTACTCATCGGTGAACGTCATCGCCGGTGGTGGGAGCGCAATGGATACTTGTGTTGTTGTGGATGAGAAGGCCTTTGGCAGCGGTCTGAATTCAAGGGAAGGGCGCGGGGTGGGATGGCCTCGTCGGATGAACTGCACGATCGCGCTGATGATGCGGTTGTGCGGATCGTGGGTTGGTTTTGCATCTGTGATCGTGGGTTTGTGGCGATGGAACTGCTCCGATCGGGTGTATGTATGCGAACATGGGTTTTTTTAAGGTGGGTTTTTTTATCAGCACATTTTTTTAACCATCACCTTTTTATATTCGAACGGGCATTTTGTCATGTTTTATAGATGTATACTGCGTGACAACATAACAGCATTGCTTACAATTACCCACTGCGTCGCGTACAAATCAGAACTGCAACATTCTATACATGTGTGTACTTCATCGTTTTTTGCGTGTCTGCTATATGCTTCGGCGATCTGCATTGTGCACCGGAATGCACTGCATACTTCTACTGACCCGTACTGCATCTTGTTTTTGCCGGTACTTATTGCAGTCCCTGGCACGGGACGGATAGGAAATGGGAGGGGGGTGGGCCCCCCCCACTTTTTTTTGAACTTGTTGTTTTTTCTTGGTCGGTTTTGTTGGGCCTGTGTTCGGGTATTTCAGAGACGCATGTACGTTGTCAATTTTTGGGTGCCTGGTGCCGGTATCATTTGGGTGATCAGTTTTTATTCTTTGTATGTTTTTTATGACGTGGAGTGCACTGCTTTTTGGTAAATCATCGGTGCAGTGCATTGATCATGGTTATGTACTAGGTGTGAACTTCATTCCTTACTGCATGTACAATTCTCATTTTTGATCCCGTGTTTTTACCTTTTTTGTAATTTTCGAATGTATGGGACTGCACTGGTTAGCAAAATACAACTGTACTACATTGTTTATGATACTGTACTGCAAGTTCATGTACTTCCGCACTGCGTTAACTTACTCCGCGTTTGCGTTTTTCTTCATTCCCGAAAAGGAATGCATAATGGCGTACTGCATCCCGTATAGAAATGCACTGCATTTTTCCAGCAGTGCGTACTGCATTTGTTTTTTTTTGCCTGTGCTTACTTCACTGTACGGGAGGTTAAAGGGGAGAGCGGAGGGGGGGCACATTTTTTTGTGTGGCACTTAATTGAAGCTAGACTTTTTTTTCTGGATGTGTTTTCTTAACATGTGTTTTTTTTTCATTTTAACTTTTTTTACGAACTGTATGTATTTTATTTGTTGTTTTACCGTTTTGAAATTTCATGATTCTTCACAGAGAACTGCATCATGTGTTTTTTTGTTGTTTTTTAGTAATATGTGCGTTTGGATGTAGAGTGGTTTATTTTGTCCGGGCTGTTTTTGGGCCGGCCCGTTATTTGTGACGCTTTTTGTGAAACGCGGGCCTCCTACATGTTGTTTCCACGCTATTCCACCGCTCCGGTGTCAGAGAAAGAAACCGAGAACAATCCCCTCTCCTCTCTTGCAGTTTCTCCCGAGGCATCTCTCCCTCGAGCAAAACCGCCGGCCGCGCGCAGCAACCGCCGTCGCCCGGAGAACCGCCGCCCTCAAGAGGTCCTTATTCCTGCATTCGGCGTCGCTGTCCGCTCCGTGAGCCCTTGCCGCTGCGCTCCCGTAGCCCTTTCCCGTCCCCGCCCCCCTTCCCCCTTACCGCCGCTGTCGCCGCATACTTTTCTTCGGTACGTTCCACTTGGCTCGGTGTTGATTGTCCCCTCGCCTTGTCTTTGTTATTCTTGTAGTTGTTGTAGCCCTTTATTCTTGTGTAATTTTTCGTAGGCAGATGATTTTATCTCGTTTTGAAGTCGATAGTTGCGTGTAGCAATGCGGATCTAGGGTTTCGTGAGATTTTCGCCGATTTTGTTGCTTATGTCTGTCACTTCGTCCTTTGTGTTGCAGGGAAACTCTATGTCTTCGCTGAGCAGGCAGGGAGAAGGAGTTCAGGGTATGTGGAGTGCTTATTCCTTAGTCTTTGTTTATTTTGTTTGGTGTTTATCTAGTTTCCTAGTTCATCCTGCATATTGGGTTATGCTCTGTTAGTTGTCAGTGTTCGATTGCATTATTTTGTCATGTGATGTTTTTGTAATTTCTTTTTTTTGTTTTTTTTAATCCAGCAGGTGATTGCAGTGCTCATAATGATACACCAATTGTCTCTCCTTGTCCTGGTGGTAAGGATCATGGTGTCGAGGGAGGACATCAAGTGAATTCGCCGATTGAATCTTCTCCTATTAGTGTGGCCCCTCCTTCTGGTATGTGATTAATTTGTTTATTTTTGTGTATGCTTTGTTTTATCTAGTTCGACATTTTTGTTGCGAACAACCATGGATTTAGCATGTGCAGCACTGCATTTATTTTTGTAAGTGAACTCCACTGTATGTATGTGTGAACTGCATTGTTGTTTTATTCATGTTTTTTGTGCAATGCATTATTTTTTATTTTGAGTTTATGGTTGGAGCACTACATTTATATGTATAACTGTACTGCATTTGTTCTTTTTGTGCAATTTTTAACGAGGATAGTCAAACTTATTTTGACGCAGTGTATGTTTTCCATGCTGGAGCTCCTGGGTTTGAGGAGGTTACTCAATTGATTGACCATTATTTTGCAGAGGGTAATGTTGGTGTGAGCTTTGATCAGAGACGTCCTGTCTTGTCTGAAACACCGTCGCAGTCTGTTGATGGTATAGAGGAAGTTACACAGGATTGGATGGTCCCGGACAGGTTCTTCAATATGAGTTAAAGCAAGGGAAGAAGAAGTTGAGGTTTGAAATTGAGTCAAAGAGTTTGCTGAGAAGGAGAAGCAGAGGAGATCTGGAGATGGTGGCAACGGTGGTAAATTTGGCAAGATGAAGAAGAGGTTGAGTACTGTTGTTGAATAAGGTGGTACACCTCGGTGGAGTCCACGTGTTGCTAGAATGAAGAAGAATCTTGGCAAGAGAACCGCTGAAGCTGGCGGAAGTGATGATCCTCAGCGCAAACGACTACATGTCACTGAAGGTCCCAATTCTGATGACGACGAATTTTTGCTTGCTGATTATGTGAAGGGTGTTCATCCTTCTAGACACAAAGACTATGGTTCATCTAAGACTGTACCCAAGCGTTCCCATGATGATGTCGACGAAGATGTTGGTGGTCATTCTGGCGAGGAGGTGGATGCTACTCCAAAGGTTTGTTGAAGTGCACTACATTTGTTTCCTTCATTTTGTTATTCTTTCTGTATTTTCTTTTTTTTATGCCTAATCTTCTAATGTGGACTGCATTTCCCTTTACACAGAGGAAGAAGTCTAGTAAGAGCAATGCAACTAAAGATGATGGTGAGGGAGATGATTCTCGATTTAACAAGACCGTGCGTTTGTCACTTCACATTGTTTGCAAGGCTGCTTCTTTGTTGAAAGAGGCGCATTGCAGCCGTGTTAGGGATGCTGGATTTGGTGTTGTCTTTGATCTGACAGTAAAGAAAAATGTGTCGCGCATTCTTATGTGCTATTTGATGGGAGTGATTGACCCTGCCACTATGTTAATGGACTTTGGGAATGGCAGGGTTCTTCGAATCAATCGTGATGCAGTTCATCACATTTTTGATTTACCTATGGGAAGTCACACTGCACCCATGCCTGCTTCCAGCGGTCATGATGAATCGTTGACTGCCCTCAAGGATGAGCTTGGCTTTGACCGTTCAAAAAGTATAGGTGTCAAGGACTTGCTTGAAGTTGAAGGTATTGGTGGAGGAAGATGATTATGTGAGTGTTGACCTTGCTGTGAAGGTGTTCTTCCTTATACTTTACCAGAATTTGCTGTGCCCGGGGCCTGCAGTTCGTTTGGGTAGAGTTGCTGCGATGGTAGAGAACATGGATTATGCGGCTATGGCTCAGATGGACTTTTGTCAGCTTGTTGTTGATGAGTTGCAGGCAGCTGTGGTTAGGTGGCAATCAGAAGGCAGCAAGCAGAATTGTGCAGAGGGTTGTGCCATTGTCCCCCTGATTATGTATCTTGATTGCTTGAAGCTTCACAAATTTTCAGTCATGCACATGTTGATGCCACGTGCGTCATAGCTAATGACCAAGGACCTGATGAAGTTGTACAATGAGGATGTGCTTGTGAAGGGAAAGATTTACTTGGAAAGTTACAAAATTGGGAAGCTGCCGGTTAGTGCACCTGATTTTTTAATATCATATTTTTTTTAAAAAATGTGCAGTCATTATAAATGTGAACTATGCTAGTACTCACATGTGTACTTCTCTTTGCGTGTTCTCTTTTTTTGCAGTGGAAGGCGTCAGGTGATATTGTGTACAACCGTCCTGTTGCAGTTGTACATGGCAGCTCTGATGCGGGGCCTAGCACTCATGATAGGTTTTATGAGCCTATCTGTAGTCAGCTTCCTGGCTGTGATGATGAGGTGCCGCATACTCGTGGTTTCATGCCTCGATAGATGTTTGATAATACAAGCTCTTATAAACAGACATTTGTTGGCGGCAAAAAGCATGAGGAGATTGATGAGCTTCTTCTGAAGGTTTTGAAGCTGACTGAAGATTTGCCAACCTCGGGTGACAGGTTGAGGACAGTTGTTGGTTTTTTCCCTGTTGGCCATGGCCCACGAGATGAAGATATTGTTGCTGCTCACAATTTTGATTGTGGTGTGATCGAAAGCCTGAAGATTGCAGTGACAAATGTTTGTTCTTCGTATGCTCAATTGAGACATTCACAAGAAGAAAAATGCGGTCGGTATGAGAAGGATGCTGGGCATATTATGGATGAAATGATCCGTGAGGACGCTGGCGTTGGTGCTGATAATGTATGTTCTATGTTTTTTGTGGCTTTGGACCTCCTTTTTGTGTATTATGTTGACTGCTCCTCAATTATTTTATTTTTTTTGTTATAGGCTGGAGTGGAATCTTCTGGTGTCGATGGAACTAGAGACGATGGGGTTGGTCAGGTATAAATACTCCTGTCATGTCTGTTCTGCCATGCTTCCCTTTTTCTTTGAACTTACATTTGTTTGCTTCCCATATTTTTCTTGTGTACTTCTCTGTTGTGAAGTGTGTACTACTTGTGCATGGTTAGAGTTTTTTCTTTTTTGGTCGGTACCATCTTATTTCACTTTTTTGGTTTGTTCTATGCCCGTAGACTGGTGTCGCTGCTCGTGATGTGCACAAAGAGACTTACGATGGCTCTGGGAAGGATGAGGTCTTAGGTGATGCAGCGTCCCCTCTTGATGTTGTAGCTGATAAGGTATAATTGTATTACTTGTTCTATTAGTGCGTTATAATCTAATTTTTTGCTGTCTGTTATAAACTTGATGTACGCTGTTATGTTCATCCATATGCATTTTCATTTGCGTATGTTAGCTGCAATAGTTTTACATGTATGATCTTCACTGTTTGACATAAGTGAACTGCAGTTCTTTTTGGCATGCGTGATCCATACTTATTTACATAAGTGACCTTTAGTAATTAACATAACTGAACTGCATCATTTGTCAAATGGAACTGCATTTCTTTTTTTATGTATACGTGGGTTGCAGGTGTAGTTGTGTATGACACATGTGTGTTGGTGTTGTTTTGTATATGTGGACTGTAGTTGTTATGTGTATGTTGCCAGCAGTCTTTTGACATAAGTGTGCCGTGTGTTGTTGTGTTAGTTATCCCCATGCTTATTTTTGTGTTACCGGGTGTTTTTTAAACTTTCCACAGGTTGGAGAACCAAACGTGGAAGTCCACGTTGATCTGAATTAGGGCAGTTGTGTTGTTGATGGCTGTGTCAGTGTTGATGCTTCTGTATCGGTTGCCGTTGAGTGTGTAGATCCTTCTGTAGCTCAAGGATCTCATGATCCTGTTCCCACCAGTCGGCATGAAGATTCTGATGTTGGCATTGAAAAGCCACTGGAGAATGTTGCCCCTACTCCTAGTGTTGTTTCTTCCCCTGTGTCTCTGGTGTCCAATGATGTTCCGGAAGTATTGATAGTGGAGCCTCATGTAGTTGAAGTATCTAAGGAAGCTGTTGTTGACCAGACTGTTGTAAATCGAGAGAATGCTGATGTTGCTGCAGAAGGAAAGTCCTGTGAGTTTTTTTTAAACGGTGCAGTTTGATGTTTTTCTCATTCATGTTGTTTAATTACTATGGTATCTGTATTAGATGTTAAGTGATAAGTGAAACTTTGATCTTTTGTCTATGATTTATAAAATAGCTAGCATAATTCCCTTATCTTAATATTTAAACTTCATTGTTTGGATAAGTGAACTTCATTTTTTTATTGCAGATGATGAACTCCCTGTTGTGACACCGTCGAGCATTGATCCAGCTCTTCTGAAAAGATACAATGAGTTGTACGCTGCTATTACAAGGGCTCGGAAGGACAAGAAGAAGAAGTATGGTTTTTTAGAAATTGTTTTCTTCATATGTATTATCTAATTTTTGTATTTACCCGTTTTTATTTGTTGTTATTTTTTATAGTATCTTATGTTTGAGTTTTTGATGAAAAATTCAGGGACATGATTGCTTTTAAAACTGAGATGGGTGACATTAGCATTGGCGAAGTTGGTCAATCCTTTTGGGATAAAGGGATGCTCACTACAAGGCTTGTAGATCTTGGGGTTTCTTTGCTAGTAGATAAGTTTAAGAGATCTCCGACAATGGTTGTCCCGTACCATATTTGTGTAAGAATACATAAATTTTTGTTTTATTTTTTTCATTTTCTTTTCTGATTTTGTGCGACGACTTGTTTTGCTTATTTGATTTTTGGTTTTGATTTGGAATGGTGGTACTGTAGGCAGGAGTGTTAAATTGATGTTCTCTTCAAAAGCCGAGGAGCGTGTTGATAGAAAGGATATGGTGAGAGACTTTTTAATGTGTATTTTGCCTGTTTTGTTTTTATAGTGTTCTGTTTTTTCTTGTTATAATAATTTTATTTATTTTTTCATGTTTCCAACAGGTCCTTTTTGCAACTTTTGATCCGCCAGATACGAGGGATGGTGTTGTTCATTATTGTGTAGTTGCATTAAATGTGAAAGAAAGGCGGTTTGAATTTCTTGACTCGCTCAACAAACCTGGCAGCCCTGATGCGGTCAGGGTTTTTAGGAGGATGGTTAAAAAATATCAAGCGTGCATGGAAAGAAGGTAGCTTGAGTTCTGATGAGCCACTAAATCCTCCCACACTTGATGGATTTGTGTTGAAACATGTCATTGTCCCAATGCAGCCAAATGGGTGCGTTCTTTACAGCCCTTCTGTGTCATACCGTTCAAGTTTTTTTCACTTAATTTTTGTGAAACTGATGTTTTTTATTCTTTTTATTGCAGGCATGATTGTGGATTCTATATGTTTCAATTCTTGCAGACATGGGATGGTGTTCGAGTTGCTAAGTTTGGGGTGGAGCACATTGGCTACATCAGAAAGGCCATGCTCTATAGCTGGCTAACATCGAGGAAGTGTTGCCTTGATTTAACATCACTTCTAATTTTTGCAGATAAAGGTTGTTTTATTGAACTTCTTCATCCTCACTTTATTTTATTTTTGACTACTGCTTGGTTCCGCTTCTTTATGGGCAAGTGGGCTGCATTGTTATTTTTATATGTGGGCTGCATTGTTGTATACAAGTGCGGGCTGCATTGCTGTAGAGAAGTGGGCTGCATTGTTATTTTATATGTGGGTTGCATTGCTTTTATACAAGTGTGAGCTGCATTGATGTAGATAAGTGGGCTGCATTGTTATTTTATATGTGGGCTGCATTGCTTTTATACAAGTGTGTGCTGCATTGATGTAGATAAGTGGGCTGCATTGTTATTTATATGTGGGCTGCATTACTGTAGATATGTGGGCTACATTAATGTATACAACAGTGGGCTGCATTCTATTTTTTTCTCTATACATGTTTTTAGGTTCTTGTGTTTTGTACTGAGTGCTTCCATCTTTTTTCTGCATGTTTTTAGGTTTTGATTGGGGGCTTCATGAAGGCTCTATGTCATTGTTTGAGTCCCAGGGTTCTAATGTGGTTATGCAGGATTGCGTCATTGAAATCTCTCCAGATAATTCTGGATTGAACACAAATGTGGCGTCTGGACCTGATGGTGGAAGTGTCTCTCGACCTAGCTCTCCACATGATGTATATGATGTTGATGATGATGATTCTGTTACACCGTGTGCACGTGTAACTAGGACTAGGAGTGCAGCAATTAATCGTCCTCATTTGGATGAGGTTGAAGTATTTTCGAACAAGAGGGCAGGTGAGAGGGCTTTTAAGTTGAGATGCTCTATAGAGAAATTGAAGCCTCCGAGGTTCAGATATATGGATGAGGCGATTAAAATAAAGGATCTTGTTCTCAGCAAAGATTTTGTAACCAAACACCGCGAGTAAGTTTTTTATGTGATGCGTGTGCCCTTTCATCCTTTTTGTGTGTTTTGATTTTAGTTCTAATTTTATTGATCCCATCTGTGTATGTTTACTGCAGGAACACATTCTTTATGGTGCATGGTCCTTTTGGTGATAATGTCGATACTTACAATTTCGACTATATCTATGATACATTTGGCAAAGGAGCTTTAATGGATTCGTAAATCATGGATTTTGTTATCAAGTACTGGAAGCAAGACCCTGAATTGGGTTTACCTTATCAATCCGGTGAACGTTTGCTACTTTCACCTTTATTTATCACGGTAAACGTTTGCTGTCATTCTGTCCTACTGCACTGGCTTTTTCATGTCCATGCCTGCTTGCATTGTTTATTCTTTTTTTTTCATGTCCTTTTTTTGTTCATTTTTGTGTACAGTACGTTCTTCAAATGGAAACCTCTGTGGCGAGAGATAATGACGGAAATCCTGTGTTGCCAGTTGTGCATAGCTCGTTTGTTTTAGAAGATGCAGTTAATCAGTTCAAATTTTTTGTGAACGACGGCGTAAACCCGTTGGATGCAAAACTGGTAAATTCATTGTTTTTTTGTCATTTATTCTTCCTGGTTTGTTGCATTTCTTTTTATAGTTATTTTTGGAACAGTGGTCCTGGTGGTACGCGTCGAAAGAACTTTTGATTTCATTTTTTATGCGAACAGATTATGATGCCACGATTCAAGGATGGTCATTATTCCTTATACACGATGAACCAGCATCGCCAGACCCTTGATATCCATGACAGTAGGAAGTACACTGGCCATCCTGATGTCACAACAAGGTGGCGCAGGACTGACTACCACGCGGATTGCATTGAAGTGGTATGTTATTTTTTCTTTGCCAACTGCAAAGCTTTCTTTGTGTTTCTCCCATTGTATTTTTTCATAAACTGCAATGGTTTATGTAGTGAACTTCAACATATGTGCGATAGAACTGCATTTTTCTCACGTGCACTTAAAAGAGGGATTGTTTAGATGTTTGAGAGCAACTTTTTTTTGGGTTCGTTTGAATATCAACTTTTTGATCCGTGATGTGTGTTATTCTTACCTTGTGCTTCTTTTTTTTGCCAGATGAGCAGGATGACTCAGCTGCTGAAGGCGATTTATGGTGAAAAAATGTATAAATCAGAGAACCTTCCTGACTGGGTTAAATTGGCAGAGAAGCCATCTTACCCGGTCGTGCCAGCGCAGGGAGCAAATGAGTGTGGGATCTATGTTCTGAGGATGGCGCAGTTGTATGACGGCCAATGTCTAGTTGAGAAAATTTTGAAATCCGACGTAACAGCTTCTCTGTTTTCTTTTTACTTTTTTTTTCTTTATGACAACCTTTTTTTAATCACTTGTTTGCATTTGTTTTCTTTTTTTCAGCCTGCTGCTGAAGATTGGAAGGCGGAGTACATGTTCCAGCTGATGTTCAATCCTTTGAACATGTTGTGTTATGAAGACATGCCTCTTGAGTTACGTGAACTGATTACGGACCTCGGGCTCACTTCCCTGTCGCAATTGCGGACGCAGTCGCAGACGCAGTAACAGTCATTTGGGGCACTGTTTTTCTACTGGGTGCAAAAGGCTGTGCGTGGACAATAGCTAGGTTTTGATGTTGTGTTTGTGTGTGCTGACTATGTATGAAAAAGACTTTTTTGTCGTTGTGTTTTCTTCTTGTTCGTTTATGCGGCAGTGCATGTGGATGAATTTGTATATGTATGTGTATTTTTATATCAATAACTGATACAATATATATAAGTGTATAATTTTATTTTTTGTTGACTACCACGGTCTATGCGAACTGGCATTTTGTCACGCTTATACGTATGATATGTGTTCGATGAACTGTATCGCATTTGATGCCGAACTTCTTTGTCCAATATAAGAGAACTGCACTTTTTTGGCATTCAAGCAAAGTGATGCACGTGTGTGCATGCCGAAACTGCATTGCTTTATGACACCGAACTGCTTTTTTTTATCAGAACAAAAAACACATTACTTTTTGCCTATACTTGCGGTTTGTAGTTGGTTTTTTATTTGTTTGTATGTTAAGGTACATGGTGGGTGGGGGGGTCCCCCCCCCCAAATTTTTTTAGTTGTCTATATTTTTTGTATTGTTCTTGTACGCACTGCGTGCGTTAGCGCGAGGCCAAGCAGGGGGTGGGGAGGGGAGGTCGTGACCCCCCCTCCACATCCCCCCTGCGGGGCCGAGCCTGGAACGAGCCGGAGCAGGCGGCGACGCGGCTTGCCGCGGCGCCGCATGCGTAGGCGAGTTCGTCATACCCCGTTGCCCCCTGTCTATCTTAGTGTGTGGGGGGGTGGTGGTTTTGCGCGCGTCCCCTTTGATGG
>NC_057795.1:211347908-211446992 GCF_018294505.1 Triticum aestivum | reverse complement strand
CGCCTGTCAACCAAGCGCACTTCGTGCGTTAGCGCGAGGCCGAGCAGGGGGTGGGGAGGGGGGTCATGACCCCCCCTCCACATCCCCCCTGCGAGGCCGAGCCTGGAACGAGCCGGAGCAGACGGCAATGCGGCTTGCCGCGGCACCGCATGCATAGGCGAGTCCGTCATACCCCATCGCCCCCTGTCTATCTTAGGGTGTGTGGGGGGGTGGTTTTGCGCGCATCCCCTTTGATGGAAAAAACAGAATATCCGCACTGCGCCTGTCAACCAAGCGCACTGCGTGCGTAAGCGCAAGGCCGAGCAGGGGGTGGGGCTCTTGTCGTTCTTCATTTATGTGTTGGGGCCCTTGACATTTGTACTACTTTCACCAATGTTGAGTACTGCACTTCGTGTACCAAGTGTTTGTGATGGGGCCCTTGTCGTCGTTCTTCATTTATGCATGTACTGCACTTCACGGATACACTTGTTGAACTGCCTTATGTTGGTTCTATGAACTGTATTGACGTTTGTTTAGAAATGTGCATGGATTATATTTTTTTAGATATATCAATATTAATTTTTATTTTTATATAATTACTATTTTTTATGGACTGTTATGTTTTGTATGTGCATACTATGTTTTAGTGTCACTCATTAAATTTTTCAAAGTTGTGTATATACTTGTTCTAATGCAAACTAATTTCTGCGAAAGCAATTGATCACAAGCAAACTTACATTGTTTTTATAAAAGAAATATTCGATATGAAGCAACAGACATTATCAAAATCTTGCATACATGAAACAAAGAACACCACAACGCTTAAAGTAAAGTGAGACTAAACACAGCTCTGATTTTTTCTAGTTGCTGTATTGGATTACAGTGTTGTTCTTCTTCTTCTTTTCTTCTTTGTCTCTTTTTGCCCTGTCTAGTCCCATTATGACATCGTAGATGATTCTCCATGACTCATATGTTGCGAATGCATCTATTGCTGCATACTTGATAAGCTTGTTTGGCAGCGGGCAAAATCCCCACAGAGTATGATCCTCCTTGCGGTTAATTTTTTTCTTCATGTCATTGTAGTGAATGTTTATCATCCTGCCAGCAACATCAGCCAAAGAGTCAAACTTCTTTTTATTGTATGGGTCTCTCCATTCAACCTGAATATCAATGTAGTTGTTGGAGTTGATCTCCAAACCATATACCTTCAGCTTGCTTTTGTCTCCTTCAATAGGAAATCCGACGAAGGTGTACTCATCATTCATCAGGAATTTGTCTAGTTCCATTGGCATGCAATATATTTGTATAGAGTGAATATATTTTATTTCTTTAGAACTAGCAATGTTTTTTTTGTGTTTTTCTGAAACTGAACTACAATATGGATATCTGAATCTGTTGCATTGAGCAGTTCCTAATACTTTGTTCAGCATAACTATTAAATCTGATAATCGATTGCATAAACAATGCATGTTTTGTGTATGCTTGTATTCCTGAACCTAATTTCATACATGTTTTGTATGGTAATGTTGCAGTGAAGAAACTATAATTAAACTGCGTGTATTGCTAGATAATATCATTCAAGAATTGAACACATGAGTGACATACATGGAGCCAGAACAAAACTGTCAATAAATTCATATGCCACGCTTTTTCAAGAATGAGAACCAAAGTTTAAATATTATGGCAATTGCAGTGAAGAAAATTTAAAATCAATATTGGCAAGCAACAATTATTCTTACCTGTCTTTAGCTGCAGATATGTGGTAGACAAGGCATTCTTTTTCTACGCATAGTTGTAGTACCGCTGCACGCTGTGGCTTCTCGTAGTGTGTGTACTCGACATCAACGCCGACTAGTTTGACGGGCATTCCGCCGAGCTTCCTCCTGAACGTGGACAGCATCTTGTCCACGTCTTTGCCCTTGCTTGTGCAAAGGACGTGGAGCTTGTGATTGCCGTGGAGGTGGACGTCGTGGAGCTCCCTGCTGTACTTGCGGCGCTGCTTGCACAGAGGTGCATCCGCCATGATTCTCGTGTGTTCTATGGTGTTTGTTATAGAGAGAGAGGTTGGTGAAAGGAAGAGCGGAGAAGAAGATGCAATTGGGTTTTTTGGGGGGAAGAAGCAGTTGTGTTTTCTCCTCTGCTCTCCTTGACAAGACGTGGGAGAGGTGGAGCGGGGCGGTAGCATGGTGGGGCTCTGTTTTAAGTTTACGTGGCAACTGCCGGGAGGTTCTGCTATGAGGAGGCTCTTGCTAGTGTGTTGGAAATCCGGAACGTCGTCGCCTCTTTTTTCATGATTAAATCAATGTATTGACGCAACTGTCAGAAAATGTGATGATTGTGTTTTCGGTCAATTGTCCAAGTCAGTGCACTTCTTTTCTACCAGAAACGAACTGCTCAGGTCCATGTAGTGTACTACAGTTTGATTCACACAGATGTACTTTTTTCTTCTCTTGATGGTGTTCTTTCTTTTCTTTTCTTGATCTTTGTGGTAATACACCGTTTGTGTGGATGGAGGGTAATGTGGCTAGGGGTTGTCGGAGTGTTTTGGTTAAGTAACAGGGCTGCATTCTTTTTTCAGCCATACTGCATTGCAGAGAGAAGATAACTGCAATTCAGAAAAAAAATAGTTTGTGCTTCCACGTGGAGAATTGCGTTGTTGTACGTTGCTGACTGCATCTGTACGTTGACATTGGGCTTCCTGCGTTTTATTTATTAATATTGTTACAGTGCCGACGCACATTTTATTTTGTTTGTTGTTATTCATTTAAGAAATGTTTGTCATTTTTTCTTTTTAATGTTTTATTTTTGAACGTATTGTTTTTTCTTAGTGGGCTTTGTTAGCCCTGTGTTCTGGTAGTGAAGACGCAATTGGGCCCAGGTCGGCCTGTGAGCACACGACTGGTTCTTGTTTCGCCGTGTGTGAGTCCTAATGTTTAGTCCCACCTGTTTATAAGCGTTGGCAAGGCATACTGGTCGAACTCCTCCGTATACTTATCTGGGCGCTTATACACGACGCTCGCTGCTATATGCTCTATGACCTGTGGGCCCATGTGCAACCGGCCCCATGCACTGTGACTCAGAACGACTCGCCTTCTGTGGGCGTAGACCTATTACGAGACTGGCTGGGGCCGGTGCCACCTGGGTGGTCAATTTTTTTTCTTTTTATATTTCTGCACTGCGTGTTTTTTTTCAATGTTGGAGTGTGCACTGCATTGATCAGTGTTCTGTACTGCATTGTATACGCACTGCGTACTGCATGTACAGTTTTCATTTTTTTTGTTTCCATCTTTTTGCTATCAGTTAATCTTTTTCCCAATGTATGGGAGTTCACTGCTTTGTAAATCATACCTGTACTTCACTCACTGTACTTTCGTGTACTTCCATACTGTATTGAATTATTTTACGTGTTTTGCGTTTTTCTATTTGTGTTTTTGCTCTTATGTATTCCTTTTTTCAAATTTATGTTCGTGCACTACTTTGTTGGGTATGTTAAGACTTCATTCGAAAAATTCAGTGTACAGCATTCGTGCGCAACTTGCACTGCATGCGTCCTGTTTGAATTCTGTACGACAATTTCATCACCAGCAAGCTAAGTTGAACAGAAAGCAAACTAACATAATCTGAGTTCATCATTACAGGCGATTGTGCATGGCAAGCAAACTAGGTTCAGCACACAAGCAAACTAACGATACATAAGCAAACAACACAAAGCAAATTTGATGATAATTCTAAAAGAACGCTGGCATTCTTGGCTCCTGGCCGGCACCATCTTCTTCTTCACCAGTCAGGCTCTCCCCATCCCCAGCTACTCCTGGCGCGCTTCTTGGGTGGCTCCTTCTTCTCCAGCTTTGCATGGCAAAGGCCGTCCTGGGTGAGGGTGATGCGGTTCCATATCTCGTACGCTGCGTAGGCGTCCTTTGTCGCGTACTCGATGTGCCTCCTGGACAGAGGCAGGATGGCCCAACACTGGTGCTCGGCATCGGTGATCTTCTTCTTCATGTTGTTGTAGTAGTCGTCGATGAGCACGCCGGAGACGTCTCCGAGGCAGTCCAACGGCTTGGTTGCGTTGGGAATCCTCCACTCCTTCTGGATGTTGACAAAGTTGGCGACCTCCAGTTTGATGCGCTCGAGCCTGGTTTTGTCGCCATCGATGGAGAAACCTGCAAAGGTGTACCTGGGGTCGGCGAGGAAGTTGTCGAAGACGGTGCACCTTTCAGTGTCGCTCATTTGGAAGAGCAGCACCGGGTGATTCTTGCCGATGGAGAGCTGGCAGAGGGCGGGTTTCTGCATCGCTTCAGGGTCATTGTCGTACTCGAGATCAATGCCGACGATCTTGTGGCGCTGGAGGCTGAGGTGGCGCTCGTACTACACGAGGGTTATCGCAATCTGCTTCTTGTCGTTGGTGTGGATGACGTGCAACTTGGTGTTGCCGTGCGCCTCCACGGCGTTGTCGCCCTTGTACTCGTCGGTGAACGTCATCGCCGGTGGTTGGAGCGCAATGGATACTTGTGTTGTTGTGGATGAGAAGGCCTTTGGGAGCTGTCTGAATTTAAGGGGAGGGCGCGGGGTGGGATGGCCTCGTCGGATGAACTGCACGATCGTGCTGATGATGCGGTTGTGCGGATCGTGGGTTGGTTTTGCATCTGTGATCGTAGGTTTGTGGCGATGGAACTGCTCCGATCGGGTGTATGTATGCGAACGTGGGTTTTTTTTAAGGTGGGTTTTTTTATCAACACATTTTTTAACCATCACCTTTTTATATTTGAACGGGCATTTTGTCATGTTTTATAGATGTATACTGCGTGACAACATAACTACATTGCTTACAATTACGCACTGCGTCGCGTACAAATCAGAACTGCAACATTGTATACATGTGCGTACTTCACTATTTTTGAGTTTATTTATTCATGTAGGGGTAATCGGGAACTAGATTGCCATACCGCACCGCATCGTGTAACGTAGTGCACTTTATTGTTTACAGCTACGTACGGCATCTTGTTTTTGCTTGTACCTGCTGCAATTGCTGGTACGGGAGGGGTAGGGAAAGGGGGGTGGGGGGGCCATTTTTTTTAACTTATTGTTTTTTCTTAGTCGGCCTTGTTGGGCCTTTGTTCGGCTAGTTTAGATACATACTTGGGTCCAAGTCGGCCTGTGAGCACGGCTTTGTTCCCGTTTCGCTGTGTGTGCGTCCTAATGTTTAGTCCCACCTCACCCGCGGAAGGCATGCCCGACCTGTTTATAAGCGCTGGCGAGGCATACTGGTCGAACTCCTACGTATACTTATCTGGGTGCTTATACACGGCGCTCGTAGCTATATGCTCTATGACCTGTGGGCCCACGTGCAACTGGCCCCATGCACTGTGGCTCAGAACGACTCCCCTTCTGTGGGTGCAGACCTATTACGAGACTGGCTGGGGCCGGTAGCACCTGGGTGGTCAATTTTTTTAGTAAATCATGCGTGCACTGCATTAATTTAGTTTCAGTACTTCATTTGCACGCATACCGTACTGCACATTTTCTGGGCTACATTTTTGTGCACTGCATTGGTATCATTTTTCTTTATTGTTTTTCCTCTTTCGTATCCTTTTTTCTTAGTGTACGGGTGTGCACTGCATTCGTCATAGTTCTGTGCTGCAGGTGTACACATCTTGCACTGCGTGCATTCTTCTTTGTGCCAAAAAGCACGTACTGCACTTCATGCACACATATAGTGAACTACCTGGTACGAATTTGGAGAACTACACACATAAAATGGTCCGTGGATTATAATTTCTCAGAGTATTATTTTTTAATGATCTGTGGTTTTGTTCGTGGGAATTTCTGCAGTCAAAGTACACCTTCTTTTTCTGTTCCTCTTTCTATGGTAACATAAGCTTTCATTGATTCTTCTTTATTCTTGGGAACATAATTTCCATTAAGTCCCCTTTAATTTTCAGTTTTGACCTTTTTGCATTCCTCTTATATAAATGAAGGCTAACTTATACCCTTCGTTTGCATTTCATTTTTCTCCTCTAGCCGCAAGTTCTCTCCTTTCTCTAGGTTTTTGTTGCGATGGCTCCAGGCTCCTGTGCGTATCTCTTATGCTGTGGCCATGGTTGTGGTGTGCCGAGGTACTGCAATTGTTTAGCTTGCTCGCAGGCCCGTCGTGCTCTTCGTGGTGGGAAGGTATTGTGCCGAACTGGGCGAGCCGAGCAGCTTGCACATGGTACAGTATTCACAGAAGGATTGGATATGGGCCAGATCAACGTATCTGGGCTCTATTCTGCGCTGCTTCACCGTGGCCTTGGCTGCACGAGTCCTTTTGTCCATCAGCTTACGCCGACAGATGTGGAGACTCACTACAAGATGGTATGTTTCGTTAGATATGATTTTTTTTCTTAGTGTTTTTTTGTAGTATTTTAGGAACACACTTTTTTCTTTGTGTTTTTTGAAGCGTACTGCAATGTGTTCTTATTTTCTTGTTATTTTTTCTCGGGTGCATGTAGCTTATGTTTTAGTTTACAGGTTAGAATATGTGAACTGCTTATATATTAGCTGAGCACTTCACATTTCTACATTTTTTCCAATTTTGTATGGTGTGTACTACATGTAGCTAGTCTATAGCACTGCATGATTGTCGAAGAGAACTGCATATTTGTAAGTTCCATACTGCATATTGAAAACGTTATATATGTACTACTTGTTGGACTATTGTGCACTTCATCTATCTCTGTTCAAAACATGAGAATTGTACTGCTAGTTTCGTTCTCAAACAGTTTTATTATTTTTTACAGAAAATTCCTCAGCGAGCTGTTAGGTATGTGCGGCTCAAGAAGAAAGGAATTCTTGAAGTTGTTCTTGGTAATGGATATCTTAAACCAGCCAAGTACAGTGTAAGCGTTGACGGGCGGCTGTGTCTGCACAAAGGGTGGAAGGAATTTGTCGTTGATAGCGGCCTGAAGTCTGAGCAAGTTGTTGTCCTCAACTTCTTTGAACTCAAGGATCGTACTGTTAGAATCACGTTTGACGTGATTGGCTAAGGTTATGAGGTTGATTTGTAATAAGTACTTCTGCGTGTTGAACGCTTTCATCTTTGTGATGTGTTTTGTAATAAGCACTTTTGTGATCTGAATCGCTTCAATTATTATCCAACGGTAAATTTGTGTTTGCATGGTTACAGTATGTGAACTGCTTATATGTCAGCGAGCATTACATGTTTCCACATTTTTTCCCAATTTGCATTGTGTGTACTACATGTAGTTAGTCTGTAGTACTGCATGATAGTTCGAAACGTACTGTATTTTTGCAAGTTCCATACAGCATATTGAAATGCATTTTATATGTACTACTTCTTGGACTGCAGCGAGCTAACATCATTTTTTACATGGTTTTTGAATCAAAATGTGTCAATGTTTTACTCAAGACTGCTATATATATATGGTATACTCTATATACCATTTTCTTCTTCATGGTTTACACAAAATTTAAACTGATACATAAGTCATAGAGTTAAGCAAATTGCTATGCATACGATTAATTTATTGTTTGTTCATCTATTTGGTCGTTAGCCTGCTGCTTCAGCGCGGTGACTGGAGCGTGTCTAATGTTGCACTTTCTTTTGTTTTCCATGGCAGTGTTGCTGGTTCTTGTCTCTGCACCTTTGTGTTTGTAGCCCCTCGCGTGCTGGTTGTTGGCTGCTTTGGTTTTTCAGCGATGTGGACCGCATCCTTCTTTGCTCCCCGCGTGCTGGTTGATGGCCGCTTTGGTTTTTCAGCGATGTGGACTGCATCCTTCTTTGCTCCCCGCGTGCT
Organism: Triticum aestivum; assembly: GCF_018294505.1. NCBI lineage: Eukaryota > Viridiplantae > Streptophyta > Magnoliopsida > Poales > Poaceae > Triticum > Triticum aestivum. The sequence continues at coordinate 211,439,220 of NC_057795.1, read as the reverse complement.
GGTTGATGGTGGTTTTCATTTTCCAGTGTTGTAAACTGCATCCTTCTTTGATCCCCGCGCGCTGGTTGAAGCATTTCCTCGTGGTGGTCTTGTTGATATTGTTTCTTCATGTTCTTCGTCCTCCTCACTCTCTTCAGTCTCTTCACTCTCTTCTTCCTCTTCATCATCTTCATCATCTGTTTCTTCATAAGCCACTCTTTCTTCAGTTTCTTCACGTTCTTCGTCCTCTTCACTCTCTTCTTCTTCCTCCTCTTCTCCATCTGCTTCTTCATAAGCCATTTCTTCTTCAGTTGTGTCGTCATATTCTTCTTTGATCTCACCTTCTTCGTCGTCCTCATTTTCTGATCTTTTTCTTTTTCTTTTGAGGCAGGTTCTTGAATTGTGTCTCTTCCTCTTTTTGCAGATGCTACAACGTCTCGGTTTCGTCCATTTCTTAGTGTTGTGAGTGGAATTTATGTTTTGTTGTGAATCTCCATGTCCTTGTTTTTCTTGTTCATTTCTTTTTTTACACGTCCGGGAATTGTGGCTGCTGACTTCATTACATGTTCTGCACATTCTTACTCCCAGTGGGCGACCATCACTGTCCAGCTCAGGCTGTGGCTTACTGTTTTTGTCATCATTTTTCTCCTTGCATGCCACCTTTTTCTGGTTTGCGTCTCCCCCTTTCTTTCTTACTCTTGTGTTTGAAACAGGAGGCGGAAGAATTGTTTCCTTTTTGATAGCACCAGTTCCAATGTGTTCTGTTTTTTCTTCTTGCTCGGCTTTATTGTCATGTTGGTATTTCTCTGCTTGCTTTAGTTTTGCTTCTTCTTCTTCTTCTTCGTTGAGCACGTCAACTTCCTGTATTAGTGCTCTCATACCAGACAACGCTCTGTGGCACCCAGCGTCTGACCTTCTCGCTCTGTTTGCAAGGTCCATTGCTGTTTCTGTCAGCAATTTTCTACGGCAAAAAAGCGAGGTTCCATCTGGTGCTCTTTGTTCGTAGTCTCCTCTGTCAAACGTTGCATCTGATCTTCCGTTACGGGTGTATCTCTTCATGATGTACACCTCAGGAATGTTGAGTACTCTCAAATGAGAAAGCATGCATAAGACATGGACGCAGAAGAGGCCTGCAGACAAACACATTTTTTTTGTGTTCTGTAAGTGAACTGCATGAAATTAGTAAACATGTATTTTTTTCATTATTTTGTTCATTTTTTGTAGAAGTGAACTTCATTTGGTTTCGTGAATTACACATGCATATGTACTTCTAAATTTCAATAAGTTAGCTTTCGTGCATGACTATGAGAATCTAGAATTTTTTTTTGCTAGGAGTCTCACCTGTGTGTGTCCAGAGTTGGCACTCACATTCGTAGACACCTTTCTCTTCATCGGCGACCACTTGGAAATTATGCCTTGCCCAGTCAAATGCATCCGATCTGTTGTAGTGGTGTACTAGATACTTTGTCGGGTTCTCAGGGCACCGTTCTGCTCTGAATGCAGTGCTATGGTAGAGTGTTTCTTTGAAATCTGCAAACACTGCTCTTGTATACACTTTTGATAGCTGAACTTCGAAGCCAAACTTTGTTGTTGTTTTTACCTCTGACTACATGATCACAAATGCACTGTTACGATCCAGAGAAATGAAAAAATGTTTGTTTTTTTATTCATATTTTTAAGCAGTTTTTGATTGACATTTTGTTTACCTCATTTGCTACTGTCTCTACGTGCTCGACGGCCTTCCTGATCTGAATGTACTTGTCCACCTACTGAGCAAACAGATGGAGATCATGCTTCTCCCTGACAAATTTTTTCTTCAGTATGCGGTTCATGCTCTCGCTTCTCTGTGTGGAAGTCATCCGAGCACAGAAAATTTCCTTGTAGTAAGATGAGATCCACTCGTGCATGTCATCCCACAGTGAATTCATCACTTCGTCGTCTTGCAAGTTGTACCTTTGAATGAGGTTCTTCCATGCTCGTTCAAATTCTGACGGCATTAGTGGGTGGTTCAGCACTGCATTGAGTTCGTCCTTGAGCTTCTCGTGCGCCTTATACAGCAAGGCGAGGTGGTCCTTGTAATTCTTCATGATATTCCATCGACACAGCTTATGCAGAGTTTGTGGGAGGATAGTTTTTAATGCTGCCTTTATCGAAGAACACTGGTCTGAGAAGAGACAAACAGTGTTTTTTTATTAAGTTGTTTGTGTGTTTGAAAGATAGATGGAAGAAATATAAGTCCACAAAACAAAACAAAACGTAAGTATGCAGGTGTTTTTTATTTTTTGTACCTGTGAGCATGCAGATTGGCGGCTTGTTGTTCATACAGCTCAGAAAGGTTTTGAAAACCCACTCAAATGATGGTATTGTTTCATCTCGCATGAGTGCAACATCAAATATGGTGCTATGTAGATGATGGTTCACCCCCACAAACACTCCTAGAGGCATGTGGAATTTGTTAGTTTTATAAGTCGTGTCAAATGTAACACAGTCTCCAAAATCTTCATACGATCCTCTGCAACTTGCGTTCGCCCAAAAGACGTTTTTTACACGGTTATCTGCATCAACGTCATCATCATAGAAGAACTCTGGGTTTATATTTTGCATTTTCTCGAAGAAATTCAGAAGTTTCTTGACATCATCTTCAGACTCTTCTCTGGCAAACTTCTGTTTCCTGCATGTTCATAGACAATTCAAACTTATCTCACCAAACAGGGAATAACTACAGACAGAATGCTCAAGAGATATGCTCTGTTACGTGCTTCCCTGTTTACCCAGTCGCGGCTAGTATGTCCCATATACTGCAGACCACCGGAGATACGCGACAGCGTCGACATCATCTGAGCATGTGTGTGGTTGTCCAGTTGCATGTCTTTCACTAGCTGGTCTATCAAAGGATCGTGTTTTTTGTGCGATCGCATGTGTAGAAGCATCCCGGGGCTTTCCAGTATCTTGTGATTGTGGTTGAGTTGAACCATTTCTATCACAAATTTGTCATCCTTCCTTTTTTTAACTCTGATCTTTGCATTGCAGCCAATCCTTTTTGATGTCTTCTGACGTACCCGGTGATAATCTGACACGGCCTGCTTGTGGACCCCTTCTCTTGAGCAGACAATGTAGGCATTTGTCCTGTGTTGTGCCCTCTTGCGTATACCAAACCCTGCACATCTTGCATAATTGTTGTAAAAGTCCCATGCCTTTTCGTACGTGGTGAACTTCATTCCAGCAGCAGGTACGAGGTTGAGTGTCATGTTTTTATCCTGCATTAATTGAAATGCTATATGAGAAAATTTGTTCTGTTCTGTTTTTTGAATACAATGAGTGCATACGAGTTTAATAAAGCATTTTCAATGTTCCTAGCCAAAGCTCACAAGAAATATCAGTGTGCACTGCAATGTTATCTGTATGGACTGTAACTATTTTTTTTTCAGACCATAAACTTACATGTGTGTAGAGTTGTTCGCCTGATGGTGTTTGCAGCTCGCCGGGTTGTATTGGACATGGCGGGGTTATAGCAGATGTGTGTAGTTGAGGATCTCGCGGTGGTAACAGTAAGGAGGATTTGTACCTGCTGTTTAGTTTTGACTGAGGCACCGTTGGTGGTCGCAGCGTCGAAGTTGATGCAGCAGGTCTGGTTGGAGCTCTGTTTTTCGGTGCAGCAGGTGGACGCTGAGCTCTGTTTTGGGGTGCGGCAGGTGGATGAGGTGGTAATCCAGTGTTGTGACGATGTCTCGGTGGATTGGTTTTAAAATTTTGGAGCAGTGGCACATCATCATAGACATAATCATCATCTGCTGCAACATCGTGTTCAACTGCGTCATCATTATCTATTCGGACATGCTGTCCAAACATAGTGAACTCGTGCTTATACTCTGGGTTGAGAACTGTTATCGGCTCATCTTCATCGTCATCGTCTTCATCATCATGTTGGTGAGTGCCTTCCCAGACGAATGTGACATCATCGTCATCTTCAACTACATCTTCTTCCTGGGAAAAATCTTCTTGTGGAGAGTACTGCACCCTGTTTGTCGTCGTGAAGAATCCATGAGGAATCTCAGGGGTAACCCAGCCAGTATCTCTGTCACAAGAATATCCACTCTTCTGAAAGTTGTTGTTCTCAGTGCTGTCAATTATGTGTGGCATTTTGTATCTGTAGAACGTCATCTCCTGAACACAAAATGACCAAGCTGCATTGTCGGGTTAAATGAACTGAATCATGCGAACTGCAATGTGTTCAAAATGGTACTACTGAAGCAATGCACGGTGACTGCATCACCCCTCAAGGTGAACTGAAGCAACCGCACTGCATCGTTATACGTAATGAACCTATACAAGCGTACTGCATTTTTCCCCACAACAAACTGAAGCAACCGCACTGCATAAGTTTTGTACTGCATAATCACGCGCTTTACTGCTTGTACTGATTTGTCTATGATAACTACACTGAGATGGTTTAGGAAGTGTCCTGCTTACCTCATGATGGAGTGATTTCTTGCGTTTACAGGAGGAAGTTCCCTTCTCGTCCTCCTCCACATCTTTCACGTTCGCCCTTGCAGTCCACTTGCCCTTCAGAAGTTCATGCGCGGTCTGGAAGTTGCTCAATGTGAACGGGGAAGGAGGATTTGCTCTGAAGGTTTCTGCAGACTTATTCCAAGAAGCTATAGTGGATGAAGCAACCTTGCGCACACTCCTCCTTGCTCGAATTGGTTTGATGTCGAGGCAGCACCAATCCACATCTGATGAATTATAGCTAATTGCAGGCTTTGAGGAGTTCGGTGGCGGCGCTACCGAGCTGCTGCCGTGGAAGAAGGCCGATAGGCTGGTGTTGCTCGGTGCCTGCCGCGGAAGAAGGCCGAGAGGCGATGGGCGGCGTCGCTGCCTGGCCGCCGCCGCGGAAGAAGGCCGGGAGGGGAGGGGCGGCGTCACTGTCGGCCGCTGCCGCGGAAGAAGGCCCGGAGGGGAGGGGAGGCGTCGCTCCCAAGCCGCGCCGCGGGAGAAAGCGGGGAGGGGAGGGTCGGCATCTCTCCCAGGACGCCGCCGCGGAAGAAGGCCGGGAGGGGAGGGGCGGCGGCTGGCCCAGGCCGCTGCCGCGGTAGAAGGTCGGGAGGGGAGGGGCGGCGGCGTGATCTGTTGGTGGTGTGCAGAATAAGGTGTTTTGGTGTGCAGAATAAGGTCTTAAGGGGTGTTATCATAATAGACCCACCCTATATATATATGTATCTGTGTGTGTGTTTGTGCGATAGGGGCGCCACACATAACGATGACAATCTCTTAGCCATGTGTGGCGCCCTCGTCCACAGTTTTGTCCCTCGGTCATATTTTCCTAGTTCTTAGGCGAAGCCCTGCGAAGATAGCTTCACCACCACCATAACCACGATGTCGTGCTGCCGGAACTCATCTAGTACTTTGTCGTCTTGCTGGATCAAGAAGGCGAGGATGTCACCGAGCTAAACATGGAGGTGCCGTATGTTCGGTACTCGATTGGTTGGATCGCGAAGAAATTAGACTACATCAACCACGTTACTAAATGCTTCCGCTTACGGTCTACGAGGGTATGTAGACACACTCTTCCCTCTCGTTTATATGCATCTCCATGGATAGATCTTGCGTGTGCGTAGAATTTTTTGTGTTTTCTATGCAACGTTTCCCAACAGTGGCATCCGAGCCAGGTCTATGTGTAGATGATATGCATGAGTAGAACACAAAGAGTTGTGGGCGGTGATAGTCATACTGCTTACCACCATCTTATTTTGATTCGGCAGTATTGTGGGATGAAGTGGCCTAGACTAAGCTTACATGTCCATGCACATGAGACCGGTTCCACTGAATGACATGTAACTTGTTTTGAATAAAGCTGGCTGGCTGTTGTTTGTTTCTCCTACTTTACATGAATTTAATTTGACTACGACCGGTCCTTGAAGAAGGTTAAAAGAGCAAACTTGATAAATCATCGTTGTGGTTTTTCGTAGTTAAGAGCGGTTCTTGCTAGAAACTCATAGTAGTGACGTAAAACTTCCAACAACAAAGTAGAGGGCGTCTAACTTGTTTTTGAAGGGCATGTTGTGATGTGATATGGTCAGGACGTGATGTGATATACGTTTTTGTATGAGATGATCATGTTTTGTAATATCGACAACCGACAGGAGCCTTAGGGTTGTCTCTTAATTATTGTATGAAATACAAGCGCCATGTAATAGATTTATTTTATCGCTATGCGTTAGCAATAGTTGCAGAAGCAATAGTTGGCGAGACGACCCCGACACAATGATGGAGATCAAGGTGTCGAGCCGGTGATGATGGAGATCATGACGATGCTTTGGAGATGGAGATCAAAAGCACAAGATGATGATGGCCATATGTTGCCACATGTTTTGTGTGCATGTGATGTTTATCCTTTATGCATCTTATTTTGCTTAGAATGGCGGTAGCATTATGAGATGATCCCTTCACAAAATTACAAGATAAAAGTGTTCTCCCCAGGTATGCACCGTTTCGAAGCACCTCGTGATGATCGGCTATGATAGACTCTATGTTCAAATACAATGGATGTATGAGAATTTTGCACATGTAGAATACTTGAGTTAAACTTGACGAGCCTAGCATGTACAAACATGGTCTTGGAACATTGGAGACTGAAAGGTCGAACATGAGTCATATAGTAGATATGATCAACATAGAGATGTTCACCATTGATGACTACCCCATCTCACGTGATGATCTGACATGGGTTAGTTGATTTGGATCATGTATCACTTAGATAACATGACGGATGTATATTTAAGTGGGAGTTCATTAGTAATTTGATTAATTGAACTTAATTTATCATGAACTTAGTCTAATAGTATTACATATCTATGTTGTAGATCAATGGCCCGAGCTACCATTCCCATGAATTTTAATGTGTTCCTAGAGAAAGCTAAGTTGAAAGATGATGGTAGCAACTACACAGACTGGGTCCATAACTTGAGGATTATCCTCATTGCTGCAAAGAAGAATTATGTCCTTGTTGCAATGCTAGGTGACAAGCCCGCTCCTGCTAATCTAGACGTTGTGAACATCAGGCAAACGCGGTCTCATGACTACTCAATAGTTTAGTGTGCCATGCTTTACGGCTTAGAACTTGGACTTCAAAGACGTTTTGAACGTCATGGATCATATGAGATGTTCCAAGAGTTGAATTTAATATTTTAAGAAAATGCCCGGGTTGAGAGATATGAAGTCTCCAACAAGTTCTATAGCTGCAAGATGGAGGAGAACAGTTATGTTAGTGAACACATACTCAAAATGTTTGGGTATCATAACCACTTGACTTAGTTGGGAGTTGATATTCTAGTTGATAGTGTTATTGACAGAGTTCTTTAGTCACTGCCACCAAGCTACAAAGGCTTCATGATGAACTATAATATGCAAGCGATGAATAAAATGATTCCTGAGCTCTTCGCAATGGTTAAGGCCGCGGAGGTAGAAATCAAGAAGGAGCATCAAGTGTTGATGGTTAACAAGACCACTAGTTTCAAAAGGGCAAAGGAAAGAAATCGAACTTCAAGAAGAAGGGCAAGCAAGTTGTCACTCCCAAGAAGAAGCCCAAAGATGGACCGAAGCCTGAAACTGGGTGCTTCTACTGTGAAGGGAATGGTCACTGGAAGAGGAACTGCCCCGAATACTTGGCGGATAAGAAGGATGGCAAAGTGAACAAAGGTATATTTGACATACATGTTATTGATGTGTACCTTACTAATGCTCGTACTAGCGCCTAGGTATTTGATACTGGTTCGGTTGCTCGTATTCGTAACTTGAAACAGGAGATGCACAAAAAATGAAGATTGGCTAAGGAGGAGGTGACGATGCCCGTCGGGAGTGGTTCCAAGGTTGATGTGATTGCCGTCGGCATGCTACCTTTACATCTACCTTCAGGATTAGTGTTAGACCTCAATTATTGTTATTTGGCCCGTGTTGAGCATGAACATTATATCTAGATCTTGTTTATTGCGAGACGGTTATTCATTTAAATTGGACAATAATGGTTGCTCAATTTATATGAGCAATATCTTTTATCGTCATGCACCATTTCTAAATGGTCTATTCTTGTTGAATCTCGATCGAAGTGATACACATATTCATAATATTGATGCCAAAAGATCCAAAGTTGATAATGATAGTGCAACATACTTGTGGCACTGCCGTTTAGATCATATTGGTGTAAAGCGCATGAAGAAACTCCATGCGGATGGACTTCTGGAATCACTTGATTATGAATCGTTTGATACTTGCGAACCATGCCTCATGGGCAAGATGACTAAAACTCCGTTCTCCGGAAAAATGGAGTGAGCTAATGACTTACTGGAAATAATACATACCAATGTATGGGGTCCATTTAGTGTTGAGGCACGCGGCGGGTATCGTTATTTTCTGGCCTTCAAAGATGATTTGAGTAGCTATAGGTATATCTACTTAATGAAACACAAGTCTAAAACATTTGAAAAGTTCAAAGAATTTTAGAGTAAAGTAGTGAACCATCGTGACAAGAAAATAAAGTTTATATGATCTGATCATGGAGGCAAATATTTGAGTTACGAGTTTGGCCTTCATTTAAAATAATGTGCAATTGTTTCACAACTCACGCCACCTGGAACACCACATCCTAATGGTGTGTCCGAAAGTCATAATCGTACTTTATTGGATATGGTGCGTTCTATGATGTCTCTTACTGATTTACCACTATCGTTTTGGGGTTATGCATTAGAGACAGCCACATTCACGTTAAATAGGCACTGTCCAAATCCGTTGAGACAACATTGGATGAACTATGGTTTGGCAAGAAACCTAAGTTGTAGTTTCCTAAAGTTTGGACTTGCGACACTTATGTCAATAGGCTTGAGCCTGATAAGCTTGAACCCAAACCGGAGAAGTGCGTCCTCATAGGATACGCTAAGTAAACAATTGGGTACACCTTCTACCACAGATCTGAAGGCAAGATCTTTGTTGCCAGGAATGAATCCTTTCTAGAGAAGGAGTTTCTCACAAAAGAAGTGGGTGGGAGGAAAGTATCACTTGATGAGGTAATTGTACCTTCTCTCGAATTGGAAAGTAGCACATTAGAGAAAGCTGTTCTCGTGATGATCATGAAACTTAAGATCAAGTTACTATTGGACATCATAGGTCATCCAGAGCATGTTCTGCACCAGAGTGGTACGGCAGTCCTGTCCTGGCAGTTATGTTATTAGACCATGGCCCATCTACAAACTATGAAGAAGCTATGATGAGCCCATATTCCGATAAATGGTTTGAGGCCATGAAATCTTAGTTAGGAAGTGGAGACCCCGACTCATAAGTCGTGATCCCCGAATGCACGTGTATAGTGATCCCAAAGATCAATGCTCAGTAAACACATAGAAGCTGAATAACAAGAGTCTTACATCCATACATACCGTCTTACACAAATTATGACCATTATGGTCAATTCTTACATAGATAAAGCCACAAGGGCTGAATACCAAATAAACTTAAGCAGCGGAATTCTTTGTTGATAAGTAGAACTCATGCCATCTGCCTTAACCCTACAGGCATTCTGACTGGGAAGCGTCCTAGTTCGCGTGTTCGTCACCAAAGAACTCTTCCTCGAACTCCTGCTCTTCCATGCCTGGTCAATTAAATAACCAGTGGCAAGCCAATGAGTACTTTGAATGTACTCGCAAGCAACCCATGATTTGGTTCAAAGTAACAATGCAATTGTACAACAAGTAAGCAACCTAGCTTCTAGTTGAGATGTCCTATCAACTTGGGAGATATGCATCAATGAACATGGGTAACCTTGAGAACAGATTACAGATATCAACATAAATAGAGTTTGGTTCAATGCCATTTCATTCAACATGTCGAGTCACCACCTTGAAACAAATAGTTCTCTTCCACACACACATGCACCGGGGTTGTAAAATTTCTGGACATAGTTTAAGTAGCACCTCCCAACTGTCCATGACCGTGGACACGACTATTCGAATAGTTTGACACTCTGCAGAGGTTGCACACTTTACCCACAAAATCCGGCAAGCTTTCGTGTCATCCAAGATCCCGCAATACCTCAAGTACTCGGGGGAAACACCCGATCATTACCTTTCCCTAGACGACACTAACATAGGGTCCACTCGTTGATACATGGCCCTCATGTATAAGCAAAAGATTCATGGGACTCTGTCCTTTTCACATTATCACACGTACACGAAGGGACGAACGGTGTGTCTGGTGCCCTGTGAAAACAGTCATCGACGCCTATCCAAGCACGACCTCGTCCCGAGAGTGACCTCAAGGCACCCCTGTCACTAGTATCTGGGCACCATGCTAGTACCAGTCTCAGTAATCAATAATGCCCCATCCCATAAAGGGGTAGAGTGGTTGCACATGTTTGGTTGGGACGGTAATCACACATAAATCTAATCCATCATTTTACACACACCAAAATCTCTCTTCGTTACACCACCTACCCTCAAGTGATGACCTTAGTTCAACATCTCCCAAGAGCATTAGGGGCACCCAATGGGTTTTTTCGAAAGAATGTATCCATGAAGAGTTCATGGTAGATATGCATCATTATGCATCAACTAGTCTCTTGACAATGCAATCATGAACAAGGTAAAGTCATGAGTAAGGGTATGCATCATGTGGTGGTTCACAATAAGTCTACCACCGTCGTATTTCATCATCATGCAATCGGAAAAAGGGTACCGATGAACAAGAGGGATGTCATGGTCAAAGGGCTGCTTGCATTGATTGGCTTGTTCTTCGAGGTCTTCAAATCCTTCTCCTTCTTCTTCTTCAGCAACTTCGTCAAATACGGGATCTAATAGTTGCAAGAAAACAACGGAAAAATAAGACAATAATAAAAACAGAAAAGTCAAAGTGCTTAGAAAAATGATAACTTATTTTTGTAAAATACTAGGAGGAAAACTAAGAAGGGGAAATTCTTAGTTTTGGATTTGGAGCTACAGGGACAGAGCAATGGGTTTTCAAACGGAGATTTTATTGTTCAAATTTGAATTTAAATTTGAACAGTGCAGAAAAGTGTAATGGATGTGTATGCAAGTTACATCAATAAATAGGTGGGATTATTCTAAGATTTTAGGAGTTGGAATTATTGCATTTGGATAAATATTTCTTCCTGTGAAATTTTTGGAAATGTGACAAAAAAGAAAAGGAAAAGGCCACAATGCAACTAGGCCAGAACAGCGGCAGTGCATAGGCACAAAGGCGATTCGGCCCAAGCGAGACGAGCGGCGCGCGCGCGCCAGATTTCAAACCTAACGGGCAAGGCCGAGTGTGAGAGAGTGAGAGCGGGGGCGAGGGAGAGGAGAGGATGACAGGTTGGCTCCACCTGTCATCTCTAGCCTCGCGACAGAGGGGACGACGAGCTCACCAGCGACGCTACAGGGCATAGCAGGTCGAGCGGGTGGCACCTTTGGACTTAGGGGAACGTCGCCGTTCGGTGGGTGGTGGAGGTGGTCGCAGGAGCAGCCTGGTTTGCCAGCGACGAGGTCATGCGGCGGAGGTGCTTCGGGCGTCGGTGGTTCCGACAGTTTCCGGCTGCAAAAAGAGCAGCGAAGAGAGGGGAAAGGGTTAGTGATGCCCTGCGGTTCCAGATCGAGAGAGAACGGGGGCAGAGGAGGCCTGTGCCACGTGGACGCCGACGACCCGAGGCGGCGGAGCTTGAGCTCGATCTCGAGCTTGGGCTTTTCTGGGGTCGAATGGGTTGATCGGCAGGTAGATTGGGAGTGTGGGAGAGCGACAGGTAGCGAGAGAGGATCTTGGGGTCGCCTTATATAGGATTGGCCCAGGTCCACCATAGGGGCGGCCTATGGGCGCCCGCGGGATTGGTTTGGGTGGCCATTAGAGAGGGATTGGAGGGCTCGGGGGTATTCGTGGGAGTGGTCTAGGGTGCCAGGGAGAGAGAGGAGGAGCTGGACGAGCTACGGGCGAGCCACACGAGCGGCGCGAGCATTGACCAAGCGGGGCGGCACTCTGGCGCAAGCTGCAGGAGAGAGAGGAGGGCGCGAGAGCAAGTGGGCGGCCTGCTGGCATGGAGCGGACATCGAGGGGCATTAACTGGCGCGCGAGGGAGGCTCGAGGTGGTCAGGGGATGCGGCATCAACGGTCGGGTGCCCTGCCAGGCGCTCCAGAGCGCGACTTTGGCAGGCATCCGCGGTTTTCCCGCGTCCACGCGCGTCCACGTGTGTCTAGCAGCTGTAGGGGGCATGGGCAAAAGCTGGGGAGAGGCTTGGATGCTCTGGAAAGCTGAGGCGAGAGAAGGAGGCTGAGAGAGAGGGAGGAATCCACTGTCCAGAGAAGAAAAATGGGGTTCTCCCCCCCTTCATCATTGCTTCCCCGGGCAGAAAAACATCCATGTGCTAGAGGGGGACTAGGAGGGGTTGTGGTCAAAAGTAGAGCTCATGGAGATTAGTGGAAGAGGCCCAAACAGGGTTTTTTAGTTAACATGCAGAAGGTGTTTGATATGATTTTGGGGTACTTGCACTAATTTCCTTCTGGTGCCACTTGGCAAGGGCTTTGGATTATAGAAACAACTGACTAGTTCAAATCTCAAAGGCAAAGGAATCAAGATTTCCAATTCAAGGGATCAGGAGCAAAGGCTCTGATTAAGGATGGATAAGCCGAGTAGGCTTAGGGGAATAATCGACGACAATTTGATTGGTCGATAAATAGCTCATGTTCAAAATGACATCTCAGCCGAAAAGATAATTTTAAAAGGACCAACCGATGATTGTGTGCATTCACACTCATGTTGAATCAATAGGATTCAAAATGACGGTGTCAAAAGAGACTAATGAATGTTGCTAGACCCATGGGAAGCATCCGTAATGCAAGCAGACAAGTATATATAGAGCAATAGTTTTAAAGAGGATTCTTGAAAGATCGGATAAAATTTCAAAGTATCATCTGAAACATATGAACAATTGAGGATGGATGAATACTCGATAGGTGCGAGTAATTATTTGCAGGGGTATTCATGTGGTAAAGAACTGCAAGGCAGTAGACACATGGTATTCTCGTATCACTAGAGAGCAAGATCAACTGGGGATAAAAGTAAGAACGACAGGTGTATGTATTTATCCATAGGGATAATTCGGTGGTAGGCAATTGCAAATAGTGATGGCACATATTCTCGAGAGAACATCACAGAGTATCTTCAAAACCTTCTGGGGCAGCAGACGATCATCTGTGATAAGGGCTCTCCGAGTGGATGTGATCACGAGAACCTAGAGTTAGAGTTAGTAAAATCATTTAACCCAAATAGAGGAGAGATTAGAGTCCCAGAGTATAGGTCGAGGAATAAAAGATCCTAATACCACCCAATGGCGACGTGGGTCATTAAGACACACAACCATGTTAGTAAAAGTTTTGCAATGACTAGACTCAACTTAGGCCAAGGAGTTTGGAAGGGGGTTCCTACAGGCAGTTGGCTCTGATACCAATGTGTGACACCCCCAATTCAATCATACATTAATCATGCACGCAAACGTGTACGATCAAGATCAGGGACTCATGGGAAGATATCACAACACAACTCTAAAAGTAAAATAAGTCATACAAGCATCATAATACAAGCCAGGGTCTTGAGGGCTCGAATACGAGTGCTTGACATAAACGAGTCAGCGGAAGCTACAATATATGAGTACAGACATAAGTTAAACAAGTTGCCATAAGATGGCTAACACAAATTGGGATACAGATCGAAAGAGGCGCAGGCCTCCTGCCTGGGATCCTCCTAAACTACTCCTGGTTGTCGTCAGCGGCCTGCACGTAGTAGTAGGCACCTCTAGTGTAGTAGGAGTTGTCATCGACGGTGGCGTCTGGCTCCTGGGCTCCGGCATCTGGTTGCGACAAACAGGTAGAAGGGAAAGGGGGAAAGAGGGAGAAAAGCAACCGTGAGTACTCATCCAAAGTACTCGCAAGCAAGGATATACACTACATATGCATGGGCATATGTGTAAAGAGGCAATATTGGTGGACTGAACTGCAGAATGCCAGAATAAGAGGGGGATAGCTAGTCCTATCTAAGACTACGCTTCTGGCAGCCTCCGTCTTGCAGCATATAGAAGAGAGTAGATTGAAGTCCTCCAAGTAGCATCGCATAGCATAATCCTACCCGGCGATCCTTCCCTCGTCGCGCTGTGGAAAAGCGATCACCGGGTTGTCTGTGGAACTTGTCCGGGTGTGTTTTCTTAAGTATCCGGTTCTAGTTGTCATAAGGTCAAGGTACAACTCTAGATCGTCCTTTTACCGAGGGACATAGCTATTCGAATAGATAAAGTTCCCTGCAGGGGTGCACCACATAACCCAACATGCTCGATCCCATTTGGCCGGACACACTTTCCTGGGTCATGCCCGGCCTCGGAAGATCAACACATCGCAGACCCACCTAGGCCTAACAGAGAGGTCAGCACGCCGGTCTAACTCCTATGGCGCAGGGGTCTGGGCCCATCGCCCATTGCACACCTGCACATTGTGTGGGCGGCCGGAAGCAGACCTAGCCTCCCTAATACAAGAGCAGGCGTTCCAGTCCAATCCGGTGCACCGCTCAGTCGCTGACATCTAGAAGGCTTCGGCTGATACCACGACGTCGAGTGCCCATAACTGTTCCCACGTAGTTGGTTAGTGCGTATAGGACAGTGGCCAGACTCGGATCAAATACCAAGATCTCATTAAGAGTGTTATTATGAAGTAACCGCGAACGCCGACTAGGGCCAGGCCCACCTCTCGCCTAGGTGGTCTCAACCTGCCCTGTCGCTCCGCCACAAAGTAATTGCTGGGGGCCATCGGGAACCCAGGTCCACCTCTACCGGGATGGAGCCACCTGTCCTTCCAGCCCCCACATCGGAATCACTTGTGGGTACTCAATGAGCTGACCCGACTTTAGTCACCACCTATATAGTATGTATATATGTATAGTAGATACCCATGATCACCTCCCGAGTGATCACGTCCCGATAGTATAGCAATGCAGACTGATAAGAATGTAGGGCCAATGATGATAAACTAGCATCCTATACTAAGCATTTAGGATTGCGGGTAAGGTATCAATAGTTGTAGAAACAATGATAGGCTATGCAACAGAATAGGGTTAATCAAAATAGTAACATGCTACACTACTCTAATGCAAGCAGTAGAGGGTAAAATAGGCGATATCTGGTGATCAAAGGGGGGGCTTGCCTGTTTGCACTGGCAAGAAGGAGTGGTCGTCAACTCCGTAGTCGAACTAGGCATCAGCAGCGTCGGTCTCGTAGTCGACCGGAGAGAAGAGGGGGAAGAAACAGTAAATACAATGCAAACATAAGCATGACAATGCATGACATGACAATGAGCGGTGTTAGGTGTGCCCTAACGCGGTAGTAGGTGATACCGGTGAAGGGGGAAAACATCCGGGAAAGTATTCCTGGTGTTTCGCGTTTTGGGACAGATGAACCAGAGGGGGAAAGTTGCAAGTTCGATATGTTAGGGGTGTGTGGTGAACGAACGGGCTGCGTATCCGGATTCGTCTCGTCGTTCTAAGCAACTTTCATGTACAAAGTATTTTCATCCGAGCTATGGATTATTTTATATTAATTTTCAAAGTTTTAATCAATTTCTAAACTATTATTGTTGAATTAATTCGAAAACAACATTATTGCATCACCATGACGTCAGTATGACATCAGCAGTCAACATAGGTGTGGACTGGGTCAAACTGACGTGTGGGTCCGCATGTCATTGACTAAGACCAACTAATCAGGTTTAGTTAGTCTAACTAAATGATTAGGTTTATTAATTACAATTAATTAGGTTAACTAAACACAATTAATTAGGTTAATTATTTTAGTTAATTAATTAATTAATATATTTTTATTCTTTTTTATTCTCTTTATCCTTTATTCTTAAACCGTTCTAGGGGTGGGGCCCCTTTGTCATAGGCCCAGCGGGGCCTAACAGGCGTGGCCCAAATGGGCGTGCGGGCAGCGGGCGCAGCGCCCGTCGGGACGGACCCGAGGCGACGCGGCGGGACCTTGGCGGCGAGTGACGAGGCTGCGCAGGGCGGAGCGGAGCACGGTCGCGGGCGGCGACGAGCTCCGACGCGGGGCCGTAGCAGGGAGGCGGCAACGCGAACAGAGGTGGCGGGTGCACGTGCGCGTGGCCGCGACCAGGGGCGGAGGAGGACGGCCAACCAGGGGCGCGCCCTGGGCACGCGCGGACACGGCGTCGGGCGCGCACACGGGCGAGGGGCGACGACGCGTGAGCTGGAGGAGCAGCGAACGAGGCTTTGCCCGTGCAACAGCATGGTCGGGCGCGACGGACGGCGTCCGACAGGGGGAGAGGGGAGAGGTCGGGGCCTCACCGCGGGAACATAGGGGTATGGGCACCGGAGGTCGAGGAGGAGGATGGGGACGATGTTCCGGCGAGGGAAGGGATGAGGAGGCGAGGAGGCAGGCCGGCGTGGTGACTCCGACGACGTGCGTTGAGGGCGGCGTGGTCGAGCGGCGGTCGCCAGGCGATGGGGGAGTCCGGCGCCGGGGTTGGGCCGCTGGCGTCGCGAGAGGGGGGAAGTAGTTTGTCCCTAATCCAGATCGGATCGGGAGGGGGAGATGAGAGACGTGGGGAGTAGGGGGAAAGTGTGCGGTCGGGGGTGGTTAGGGTTTCGGTGGGAGGGGGAGTGGGTTAGTAGGCATGGGGTGGGCCGGCCTGGTGGAAGGTCAGCTGGGCCGTCTGGCCCAGTTGGCCAGGGTGGCTCTCCCCCTTTTTTGTTTTTTCTTTCTGTTTTTATTCTTTTCCCATTTTCTATTTCTATTTTACTTTAGTTTTACAAACTATAAACCTAGCCCCGAAATTAGTACTAATACTAATAACACTGCCACAATTAATTTGGCACCCTAAACAATTAATTTATATTTGTTTAGTATTTAAAAGGCATTTAAATATTAGTCTTACTGTTGTTTTAATTAATTTAGTGCAGTTAACTATTTTATAAAAAGATGTTTTCTCCACCATAATTACCTATGCAATATCTGGTTCACTCTGAACATTTTAGTTTTACTATTTGAAAAGTTTTATTGTTTGCTTGATTTTGAATTTGAATTTGAATCAGTTTCGAACTGACGCGAGATTATCAACAGTAATCGAAGTGATGTGGCATCATTAGCCGAGGGTTTTTGTAGCTTAATTACCTGGGCGTCACAGGAAGGGAGATTTTTCCTTGTTGGACACCTCGGCCTCCCCATGTGTGGAGGCCTTCCTCCTCTTTCTCCCCTCAGTAGGGGGGAAACGGATTTTCTCCTCCTCCTCATTGCCGTCTTCAGTGGAGGAGTGCGTCTCGGCATCTTCGAACGTCATGTCTGAAGCACCCTTGCGGCGGAGACCATCTCTGGTCCCCTTGGCCACCTTCTTGGCTTTCTTATCCGGCACCTCATAAAGCACCGGAAATAGCATCTTCATCAGAAGAGGCATTTCTGGTTCTTCGGGTAGCGGAGCTGGACATTTAATCTGCTCCGCTATCGTTACCCAGGCCTGAAAGATTGGCATGGAGGCTTAGGTTCCTCCTGTAGATATGCCGGTAAAAGGTATACCTTGCAAAGATAAAAGAACTTACCAGATTACCCCGGCGTTTTGCGCTAAGCCCACGATCTTTGTTCATTGGCGGTGGTACCTCACTGGCCTTAAAGAGCACCCTCCGGATGTCTTCATGTGTCGTACCATAGAGGTCCAGCTGCATCTGGTGCTTGGCCGGGTCGAACTCCCACAAATTACAAGTTTGGTTCTGGCACGGAAGAATCCGGCGGAAGAGCATAACCTGGACCACGTTGATAAGCTTGATTTTGTTGCTTATCATGTTCTGGACACATGTTTGGATCCCAGTCAGTTCTTTCGTTGAGCCCCAGGCTAAACCCTTCTCTTGCCAGGAGGTGAGCCACATGGGGACTCCGGATCGGAATTCGGGGGTCGCCGCCCAGTTGGCGCCACGTGGCTCAGTGATGTAGAACCACCCCGATTGCCACCCCTTTACTGTCTCCACAAAGGAGCCTTCGGTCCAGGTGACATTGGCCATCTTTCCCACCATGGCGCCTCCGCACTCCGCTTGTTGGCCGCTTACCACCTTTGGCTTCACATTGAAGGTCTTCAGCCATAGGCCAAAGTTAGGTGGGATGCGGATGAAGGCCTCGCACACAACAATAAATGCCGAGATGTTAAGGATGGAGTTGGGGGCCAAGTCATCGAAGTCCAGCCCGTAGTAGAACATCAGTCCGCGGATGAATGGGTGGAGGGGGAATCCCAACCCGCGGACGAAGTGGGAGAGGAACACCACCCTTTCTTGGGGCTCCGGGGCAAGGATGATCTGCCCCTTGGCTAGAAGCCAATGGCGATGTCTTTGGATAAGTACCCGGCCTCGTGGAGCTTCTTGATGTCCTCCTTCTTGACGGAGGAGGCCATCCACTTGCCTCCAGCTCCAGATCCAAACATGATTGGAGTGCGTTTTCATGCGGAGAAGGTGAGAGCTTGGGCGTTGGAGCTCAAAAATGAATGGGCAGAGGAAGGAGAAGGCGTGGGTGAACGAGGAGGAATCCTTATCCCCTTATAAAGATAGTCAAGGTCATGCACCTCCCCCTCGCCTTAAAATCCGCCTATTCACCAAGCACCATGCAGATGGCACGGTTGAGTTACCCATGCCCGCATTGATGAGAATACCATGATAAGGGGACACGATCTCTGCTTTGACAGGACGTGCCAATGAAAACGTGCCTCGAAATATGGAGGGGCAGGATAAAAACGGTTCGAATAAAGACTCGGCCATGGCGTGATGTCACGCTATGAGTTGTCAGCAGATTGGACTCATGGGATATTATACTCTCTACAGTGGTATGTGGAATTTGTTTTGCAGAGCCGGACACGATTCTTATGTTCAAGATCTACTTTGGGGTATTCGGAGAAGGAGCACGCCTTGCAATGCCGAAGACAATCTGCACGCTGGACTCATCGTCATTGAAGCCTGGTTCAGGGGCTACTGAGGGGGTCACGGAAAAAGGGGTCCTCGTACAGCCGGACTATATGCATATGACGGACTGTTGGGCTATGAAGATACATGATAGAAGACTTCGTCCCGTGTCTAGATGGGACTCTCCTTTGCATGGGAGGCAAGCTTGGCGATTCGGATATGAAGATTCCTTTCTCTGTAACCGACTCTGTATAACCCTAGCCCCCTCCGGTCTCTATATAAACCGGAGGGTTCAGTCTGTAGGACAAGAACAATCATAATCATATGCTAGCTTCTAGGGTTTAGTCTCTACGATCTCGTGGTAGATCAACTCTTGTAATACTCATATCATCAAGATCAGTCAAGCAGGAAGTAGGGTATTACCTCCACCGAGAGGGCCCGAACCTGGGTAAACATCGTGTCCCCCGCCTCCTATTACCATTAGCCTTAGACGCATAGTTCGGGACCACCTACCCGAGATCCGCCGGTTTTGACACCGACACCTGTTCCTTAGCCGGGCAAACTCTTCTTCTTCTTCTCCTTTGAAGAGATCAGCTAGTATGGGCCCCTTCCATTTATAACGATTCGTGTTGTTTGTCCCATTATAACACCATGGCAGGTGCATCCTTTGTTGAAGAGGTTCAACACATCGAGTAATCGCAGCGGCCATCACATCAATGATGGTTAACTTACAGTGAGTTAACAACCTCACCTTAGCAGTCAGAAGTTCTACATCGGCACTTTCCTCTTGAGAAGGGCTTTTTAGACGCCAATTAAATTGTTTCTTTAATGGAGCGTCTGAGTATTCGTGCAGACCCCTTCGAGTTGGCTCGAATAGGGGGGCGTCTTCATTGTAAAACCACTTCGAGGTCCACTGTTCGAAGCCCTTCTTTGGGCTCCCAATGGGGTGCCCCGTCCCGGCTATGCGCCTTACTTCGGCTCCACCTACTTCAAAGATTGTCCCTCCTCGGGTGTGGGGGACGATGCAGAAATACTTACTCCGTATTTCGAAATGGGCCTCACAGCCCAAAAACATCATGCAAAGGGCGACATAGCCCGAGATATGGAGAATGGATCCGGGGGTGAGGTGATGGAGCTGGATCCCATCAAACTCTAGCAAACCCCTCAAGAAAGGAGCGAAACATACCCTCGTAAGAGGAAGGGCGCGAAACATACCCTCTCTTCCTTGTGTGGAGCAGGGAAGTTCTCTACAAGGGCTTCGCCATTCGCACAAGTTAATATGGGATGAGAGGATGCGATATCTGAAGCAGGAAGATATCCTTGCATCTCGAGTCTGCATAGTTGAAGGTGGGAGACTGAGCAGCTTGCCCAGTTGCCCGCGAGAGGGCCATGGGGGCATGAGCAGGAGCTTGGGATGCATGCCATTTTTTATAGAGTTTTCTGGTTTTTTTGGCTTCTCGATTTTGGGAATGGAATGGGCTACCCATCGTGCTCCTGGTCTGTTTAATAGGTGCTTCCCCCTGTCCCATCAGGGGTGTTTCTGTACAAGATTACTGGACCGTCTGCCTCCTTTTAGCGCACAAAAATTGAGGGGTGTCATTAATCCTGACCGAAGAATTGTTATTATGGGCCCTACGACGCCTCGATGAACCGGGAAAGTTATCGTCGACCGAGCTATGGTCAGCCGAACATAGACGGGGAGAAGAACTCACCCCGCAAGCTGGAGACTTCAGGCGCGCAAAGACTCCAGGGGTCATGAGACACCTGCATTGGAGGCTAGTTTGGGGGCTACTGAGGGGGTCCAGGATCAAGGGGTCCTCGGACTGCTAGCCTAGCTCTCATAGGCCAGACAGGTGGGCCGCTCTGTGACTACTATCGGAAGGCCGAGCTATAAGGCGACTCCGTATTCGGACAAGAAACCTTCGAAGCCTTGGTGTGTCCTCTAAGTTAGGATAGGATAATAGGTGTTCTTATTCCTTTATTGTAACCGACCATGTGTAACCCTAGTCTCCCTGATGTCTATATAAGCCAGAGGGTTTAGTCCGTAGAGGCTATAAGAAGAACCATAATCCTACTCACCTAGGGTTTAGTTCATACGATATCGTGGTAGATCAACTCTATAACGATCATATACACTTCAATATAATCAGGCAGGACATAGGGTTTTACCTCTTGAGGGCCCTAACCTGGGTAAACATCATCTCCTTCATCTCTTGTTCCCCATTGATCCAAGATCCACAGTTCGGGGCCCCCTACCCGAGATCCACCGGTTTTGACACCGACACCCGATCCTTGCTGCTCCCATTTTCCTGAATTTATTCTAGCATTTCCAGCAATATTTGTTCAATGCGAGGAGACGTTCCCATCGACTACATGGCGTATGCGGTTACTTTGTCAATCTCAAAACATTATGTCGGCCCAGTCTTTCAAATGCGCTCATAGGGGTAACGTGTGGACACATGTTTTTGGACATGTGTTCTTATAGATGAGTGTATGTGCATATATAGGGGAGCATCTTTGATTATACTATTATTCGCACACGAACTCGCCACCGTGTACCTCCAACGCCGAGGGTGATACATCGCTGCTCATGTTGAAGGAGACCCGTTCGGAAGCGCGGTACGCAAGCAATCCGGTGGGTGCTTTTAAAGACCCGAAACCCCACACGCCTGGGAGGGACCCTGTCAGGGCATGCGGCGGCTATGGGCTGCCCTAGGTCGACCTGATCGCCCCTAGGGCCTCAAGGTTCACCGCCCTGCAACAAGAAGAACGAACGAAGAACGAGGAAGAAGAAGAAGAAGAGAGATAGAGATAAAAGTAAAGATAAAAACTGGTACACGATTTGTTTGATTGTGTGTTGTTCAATCGGCCATCACCTCTTGTCAATATAGAAGGTGGATGGACTTCATGTACAACAAAATGACTCCAAATCACGTCCAAATCTTTCCAAAATTAACCGAACTCGGTTTTAGGTATGTCTGGGACAACTGTTCGGTTTTTAGGACCCATAGGCCACAACCTATCTCGGATGAAGATGATCCCAAAAGCATATTTGACCGTTTTGATGAGGCGAAAGACTTTCATGTTGAATGTTTCTCGATTTAGGGTCATTTTGTAGGCCGAAATGCTCGCGTAATATAACCAATCAGTGGCCCTATCTATCACACACAATGTCTGATGGGGCGGGCGACTTTTTGCCTAGTGATAGGGTTGCATTCGAATGTCTCTAACTTTTACATACGACCTTGTGTTGAGACAATTTTTATATTAAAATCGACCGTTTCAATGAGATGAAGACAATTCGTGTAGAAATTTTTCTCATTTGAGGTCGTCCTTGAGGTGTAATGGGCCGAAAATTGCTCTTTATACAAAATCTCAATATTTCGAACACAACTTTGTCCTTCGAGATGCGATCGGATGGTGATGGCCCAAAATTCAAAGATGTTCATGTCGATAACATGAAAAGTTTTCATGTAGACCACTTCTTCATTTGAGACCATCTTAATTAAGCTTTTGACCATGCCAAAATCTGGTGTCAACACATGCCCCCCTTGTTTTTGGCAAAACTTGTGTGCCAAAAAATAACTTACATGAAGTTTGTGCTAAGCATGATGTCAACACTCTATCGGATATTTTATACGTGCTTAGGACGATAGGTATATATCAACTATTTAGATTAGCAACAAAAGTGAAGCTAATCGAACATATGATGATTTGGTAATACCCTTTCATGTAAGAAATTATATTGCATCCATGGATTAAAATAAGCCCATTGAGGATAACAAATCATACCTGATGACGAGTTCCATGGAATAGACATAAATGGCATAGTTGAAGAATATGGATAATGTGTGGACCGAAGATGTTGAAACCTTCGGCTTGGTCCTTCATAGTTTTCACTCTTTTCCTTCATCACCTTTGTCACCCTTCTTGTAATGGAAGCTTTCACATAATTATTATTTTGAGTACTTACTTTGGGAACCCATGCCAAGTCCCTTTCTTCAAGTTCTTGTGCACAATTTTTTGTAATTTCTTCTTTTGCCAATATGATAAGCCAGGTGAACACCCCGGCTGTGATTTTGTTTGAAGCAATGGCAATTCTTGTTTTACCTTGTGCACTCTCAACTTCTACTCTTTAGATTTGGCACTTGATTGACTTGCCTCATTGCCTTTAGTAGCCAATGTCAACACTTTAATTGGCTCTTTTTCATTTGAGATCAAATCTGAAGTAGCACTCTTATGACCATCTTTTTTAACATGGTAAACTTTCCTGACCACATCTTTCATGTTCCTTGAGCTCCGGACCGATTCCTTATGATTGAAACGGTGTTTGACATGTGATTGTTCAAATATTGATCTTTTTGAAGCTGCATAATGTTTGTGAGATGGTCTAAAATAAGATGAAGAATTCATCCTTGTATTCCCACGATGGATATGGATTTACATGATCATAGGAAGGTATCCATAGCATTGGCATTGGCGGCCCAAAATATGGATACAAATATACTGCATTAGAATTCTCATTTTGCCAATACCAATCCTCGGGTTTGCGCCCAGGGGGTGGTCTTGATGCTCTTGAATTACATGGCCGATAAGCACTATTTTCCTCACTTATCTTCTTATATTTTTCCAATAGTTGCACGAAAGTGACTTTCGGCTTTTTACCTTTGTGCTTACCTCGGCCTTTGCTTTCTTTGAGTCTCCTTGCACCGATCTTTGGATTTTCTTGTTGCCCCCAGTACTTGGCGTCTTTTGTGCAACCATGATGGAATTCCCGCCTTCAAGAATATTTTCATTGTGCTCTTGAACAACTTCTTTACTTGAAAACTTGATCACATCATCTATAGTTTTTACCTTCTCATGTTTAAATGGATCGACTTGAAGCAGCCGATGCAAAAATCATTTGCCATCGGGACCAATCGGAATTAACTGGTCATCTCTTCGTGTCTCAACAAATTTCAATCATCCTTTATGAATGGCCGATTTAACTATTTGACGAAACATATTGTAATCCTCAAAATTATGTTTGAACCAATGATGCAACCTACAATACATTCGTCCTTGAATTGATGGCTTGACATGGTGATCAAGAATTCTTATGTAATTATTTTTCAGCAGCAAATCAAATATTTGATCACACATGCTTGAATTGAAGGTAAACTTTTTATTCTCTAGTTGATCTTGCTGTGAGAACGGCTTTGGAGTTAAGCAAACGAATGGTTCAGATTTTGCATTACCCCATTCGGTTATGCACTGTGTTTTGCACTCTATCGCTGATGTCTTTGAAAAGGAAATTATACTATCATCGGTTTTCTCAATAGAGTATAACCTTGGCTTTAAATTTCTGAAACCAATGTAGTTAGAACATCATGTCTCAATTGGGACCACGCGTAAGCCAGGTATGAAGCAAGCAAAGCTACCCAATTACATATGATCTTTAAATATAGCAATGGGAAAAATCTTTAGGTGCAGTAATAAGTCAATATCGGTGTCTTTGAATGGTACAATATATTGACTGATATGCTTAGGAACAATTTTATTGCTAACAAGTAAATTTCCCTTCATCATTGGTCTTTCAAAATTACTTATAAGATTTTTCCTAATAGATGCATCAATAGTAAAGTTGTGACCAAATCTAAAAGTAGGTAAATCACTTGCTAGACATACCTCTTCATACACGCTAGGACAGCATGATGGTTGTATTACTTGAATAATACTTTGCTCCGCTTTTGAATGACTCTCCAGTGCCTTGGCATCCTCTTTTTCTTGAATAGATTCGGTATACATACTATTTGAGTCGGCTTTTTTAATAACCAATTTTTCTTTGTTACCCAAATCAATACTTTTATCTTTTTGAACTTTCAAGGCTTCTCGCTCTTGTGTAATTTTAGCCCACATCTCAACTTGGCGAGCTTTAAACTTTTTCATCTCAATTTCCATCCACTCCTCATGAGATTGCCACCCAATACTTTGAGACTCTTCCGGCAATGAGTTACCGAAACCATGCAATTGTTTAGGGGGTACATTGGATGCTATAGTACTCGGTAAATGCATCATTTGCACAACTCTAGCTTTTACAACATCAAATCATGAGGCTTCCCGCCTTCTATTAGTTCCTAACAAATAGTGTTGCACAAATCCCAAGAGAATGTAAGCTTGTTCTCAACTATCCAGTCTGGATATGGTTTCCCCTGATGCTTTTAGACTCTTTCGGCAATGAGATGTTGCCGAAATTCTCTAATTGTGTAGGGTGACAGGTTATGCCATGGTAGTAGGTGAAGGCATTCGTGCTCCTGTAGAAGTTTCACTCATTCGGCCATGACCGTGAAGGTGGGGGACCGAATTATGGACATTAACAGTTGCGTATGGTGCCAAAAAATTAGTAGCATGAGGTGTAGCATATGATGTTTGAGGGTAATTGGCCGAATAACTAGTAGTAGCATGGCCAATTCCCCTATCCACTAGAATGTTTGGATTAAGATGTTGCAAGTTAGTTGCCGATGAATAAATAGGTGAAACACTTTGTTGCATGCTATTGAAAGTTCCTACATAGGGTGTTTCAACTTGATTAACCAAACTCATCACGTGTTCATCAGCATATGGATTTATGGGGTTGCCGATGCATGGGAGTTGGTATACATATGTTGCATGTTGCTAAAATTATATGAGGTAGAAGCATTGAGATTTTGTTGCATCGACTCTTGCATGTAATTAGATGCATGATTGATAAAGCTAGGGGCTAGCTGATACATTATGCTCATTAAACAATCTAGCAACAACATATCCATTATTTGCATCTACATAAGTGAATTGGGTATTCATGTTACCTTTGTAGATTGCAAACCCTAGATGACGATCTCTTCGTAGCAAGAACGGGCCGAAGACCATTCAAAGCTTTGTCCCAAGTGGAGTCACCAAAAAGTGTGCTCGCACGAGAACACGTCACCGTGTACCTCCAACGCCGAGGGTGATGCACCGCAGCTCATGTCGAAGGAGACCCGTCAAGAAGTGTGGTACGCAAGCAATCCGTCGGGGGCTTTTAAGGACCCGAAACCCCACACACCCGGGAGGGACCCCGTCAAGGCACGCGGCGGCTATAGGATTCCCTAGGTAGACCTGATCGCCCCTAGGGCCTCGAGGTTCACCGCCCTACAACAAGAAGAACGAACGAAGAACAAGGAAGAAGAAGAACAAGGGAAAGAAATAAAAGTAAATATAAAATGTGGTAGATGATTTCTTCAATTGTGTGTTGTTCAATCAGCCGTCACCTTTTGTCAATATAAGAGGCGGATGGACTACCCGTAAAATAAAATATCTGCAAATCACGCCCAAATCTTTCCAAAATTAACCGAACTCGGATTTAGGTATGTCTGGGACAACAGTTCGGTTTTTAGGTCCCATAGGCCACAAACTAACTCGGATGTAGATGAGATCAAAACCAAATGCGACTATTTTGATGAGACGAACAACTTTCATGTTGAACGTTTTTCGATTCGAGGTCGTCTTGTGGGCCAAAACGCTTGCGGAATATAACCAATCGGTGACCCTAGCTATCACACAGAATGTCTGATTGGGTGGGCGACTTTTCGCATGGTGATAGGGCTGCACTTGAATGGCTCTAACTTTTACATACGGCTTTGGATTAAGACGATTTTTATATCAAAATCAACCATTTCGATGAGACGAAGGCAATTGGTGTAGAAAGTTTTCTCATTTGATACCGTCCTTGAGCCGTAATGGGCCTAAAAGTGCTCTGGATACAAAATCTCAGATTTCGAACACAACTTTTGCCTTCAAGATGAGATCAGATGGCGATGGCCCAAACTAAGAAGATTTTCATGTCGACAATATGAAACATTTTCATGTAGATTACTTCTCCATTTGAGACCGTTTTAATTAAGCTTTCGACCGTGCCAAAATCTAGTGTCAACAACTGTGTTAAAAAAATCTATTGTTCCATCTGATTCGACTAACTGCATTAGGATCATGCGGGAGCGGCTAGAGTAGAATCTGGGCTTGTGATAGTAGAATAGAAAAATTGATACTGGGCCGTCGGATCAAACATGGTCGGTACGGATTCTGTTAGAGGGACCCAGGCCACTTATTGTACATTTCATGAAAACCCTCCTAGTATAGTTCGATGTAAAACATGAGCTTTTGAAGTAACCACATCAAAGTTTCTTGTATCATTGTATCCTTGTAATACAACCAATTTCAAAATTCACACGTTTGTGTCTCCTCTTAACTGATCAGAACTGATGCTTGCCAAATTACCAATACCCTGAAACTTAGGTTCATCTTCCTCAACCACACATTTTAAAGATGTGTCAACTGCCACAATCTGAACCATACCCTTTTTCACAATCAAAGGTGCTCAAGTTTACTTAGTTTGGATATAAAAAGAAAGTTAACTCAGAAAAGCATTACCCCAGAACCTCCGGTCATGAACCAGGGGTAGCTTAGCACACAAGTATGTGCACAAACTAGCATTTATGAATAAAAGACATAGTAAAATTACAAAAGGCTTAGCTTAGCTCCTCAATTTCACATAAGATACCATAGTCTAACCAAATATTGGTGCAATGAACCCCTGGTCCGTTGCCCAGACTGTGCACAGGCACGAGGAAAAGTTCACAACACCATGATCAACTGAATCAAGATGGATCGACTCCCTTGAAGGATTCAATCAAAGATAAAGATGAATAAAACTAGCCAGAAATGCAAGAAACGACTAAACGAAAAACTTCCCCTGCCGGGCAGGCGAGCTTGGCGGAGACAAGGTTATCCCTGGAAGCGAGCCCTCCCCCCCCCCCTGAATCATCCCAGCAGGACTGCCAGGACTAGCGAAGGCAAGCCACTTCACCACACCACCTCACCACGACGTACGTCGTCGATCAGCACGGTGTCAAGCTCTAAGGTCAAAGTGGTTGTTGTATGCCACATGGCAGCCACCTCCTATAGAAAATACCTACAAGCTACACCCGTCCTGCGACATGTCGAGCAAGCAGGTGCCAAGCTGGCGAAACAGACCGGCAGAGCCTGACGGGCAAGCTATGATGTGACATTGAGCGGCGCATTTAATGCGCTATGTTAGCTTGCAGAGTTAGGTATGGTAGCACTATTTGCTATCTAATCAGTGCATAATGACTGATTTGGCACTGTAGTGACCCCTTGACCTATAAAAGGAGGCCCATGTCAACCATAGAAAGGATTTACACCCATGTGCACACATACGCGCATAGGCGTTCTCGTCCCAAGGCAAACCTGCCGGGAAAGAGCGCTACGTTTTCCACCATAATCCACCAAAGCAGGAGTAGGGTTCTACACCTCACGGCGGCCCGAACCTGGGTAAAAACTTGAGGCTTCCAACCCTCGATGGCCTCTTCCAACCCTCGAGCACGTCCAGGCCAACGGTGAGCCCCGGAGGACGGGTGGAGGGGAGCATGCACGTCGTCATCGAGGAATGCCGTGACGGCCACTGCCGGGCCGATGGGTGTTATAGCCTCGATGTCGACGAGCCTATGCTCGAGGATGGCGGGTGCCTACCTTTCGAGGCTAGGTGCCCTGCCTTTACTCGTGAGCTACGGCAAGTCCGTTGGCCATCCGCTCGCACATTCAAGCCAGAGATCCCCGAGCAGTATGACGGAAGACTGAACCCGGCAGAGTTCTTGAGCATCTACACCATCGCTGTTCAAGTTGCTGGGGGAAGAGATGAGAAGGTATTCGCCAACTATTTCCCTTTGGCACTCAAGTATAATGTGAGGTCTTGGTTGATGCACTTGCCGGAGAACTCCATTTCGTCGTGGTCTGACCTATGCCATGAGTTCATTGGCGCCTTCACAGGCAGCCATCAAGAGCCAGGGCGGCCCAGCGACTTGCAGATGCTCCAACAGAAAGAAGGCTCCGCAAGTATCTGTAGAGATTTAGCAGAGTCCACAAAAATATCCCAAACATCCACCCGACAACTGTGATAGTTGTGTTCCAGTCCAATGTGCGCAACCGCGGGGTACGTTCTAAGATGAATGTGCGGTTGCCCAAGACTGTGAAGAAGCTTTACACCTTGGTGGACAAGTGCAATCGGGTGGAGGAGGGAAGAAGGCTCCCTGGGGAGGAGGATTGCATTGACATCAACTAAGAGGATGATGATGAGTCCACCATTTAGAAGAAGAAGAGCTAGAAGTGCAACAAGAGGCGCAAAGATAAGGCAGTGATGACCGTTGAAGGGTCGGGCACACTTAGTACCAGCAAGAAGGCTAAAGTTGAGGCCCCCGACAAGGAAGCTTCCATGTGCACTGATTACTGCGAGGCTGCGGGTACCGGAAGGGGTGGGAAAGGCGATGGGCCGTACTGCATGATCCATTAGACCAAGGGCCACGATCTCCAAGACTGTCATCAGGTTGATCAGCTCTTCAAGAGGCTGAGGGATGAATATGAGAAGCGTGATAAGGAAAAGGGTCGGAGTGGAAAAGGTGGGAAGGGCCTGCTACCTCTTGAGCACTGCGTTGGTTTTCCCTTGAAGAGGAAAGGGTGATGCAACAAAGTAGCTTAAGTATTTCCCTTAGTTTTTGAGACCCAAGGAAACAATCCAGTAGGAGGCTCCACGCAAGTCCCTCGTACCTACACAAACAAACAAGAGCCTCACAACTGTCGGATTTCGGGTTCCGGCAGACCCTTGAGGTTCGAACTTTGGGGTGTGCACGAAGATCTTTCCCGTACCAGCTCACGTTATGTAGGCTCGCAAGGAATCTAAGCTAGAAAGAAGAACACACAAGGGACACGAGGTTATACTGGTTCAGGCCACCATTATGGTGTAATACCCTACTCTAGTGTGTGGTGTGGTGGATTGCCTCAGGGGCTGATGATGAATAGTACAAAGGGAGAACAGCCTCGCGAGGGGATGTTCTTGAGCTGGTGCGATGAGCTACTTGGGTGAGTTCAATCGCTTCTCTCTCTCTCTCCGATCGATCCATCCCCCTTTGCCCTGTGGTGGCTAGCTCTATTTATAGAGGGAGGCCCTGGGCCTCTTCCCAAATAATGAGCGGGAAGGGCGCCAACAATTGGCCATTTTGAAGGGGAACATCTAGTACACTTATCCTGACTAAAGTTGGTCTACGGCTGCCAAAGGCTCTGACGATGACGCCGTCCTGGGCTCCACGATGACCTCCATCCGGCCGTTCTGCTGGTCTTGGTCTTGTTGCACCGAAACGGTAGCTTTTGCCTGATGCCTTGGCTTGTGCTTGCCCCCTTTGCACCGAAGGGGAAACAAGGACACTGCGCAGGCCGGTGCCCACCTGGCGCCTGCCTGGTTTCGGTCGTCATGGCTTGCGTCACAGGCTCCTCGCAAAGTGCCCTTGCCTTGATCTCTCCGCCTCCTCACGAGCCTGCCTGATGAGGCCGCCCCTGAGGAAGCTTCATGTCGTCTGCCCCGCGGGGCTTGGCCCCTCGCGAGGGTCTTGAGCTTGAGCTGATGAAGCTGGGCTGCACTGGGCCCCCACTTGAGCCAGGCCGCATGCCGCAAGCAGGCAAGTCTGGGGACCCCCGTTTCCAGAACGCCGAGAGCAACCAACGCGATAAAGGAGTTGTCAATCCCTTCACGGTAACTTGCAAAAAGTGAGATCTGATAGAGATAATAAGATAAGATAAATATTGTTGATATTTTTATGATATAGATTGGAAAGTAAAGATGCAAAATAAAGATAGATCAAAAACTTATATGATAAAAGATAGACCCGAGGGCCATAGGTTTCACTAGTGGCTTCTCTCAAGATAGCATAAGTATTACGGTGGGTGAACAAATTACTGTCGAGCAATTGATAAAAAGTGCATAGTTATAGAATATCTAGGAATGATCATGTATATAGGCATCATGTCCATGACAAGTAGATCGAAATGATTCTGCATCTACTACAATTACTCTACACATCAACCAACTCCTGCCTGCATCTAGAGTATTAAGTTTATGAAGAACAGAGTAACGCATTAAGAAAGATAACATGATGTAGAGGGATAAACTTAAGCAAGATGATATAAACCCCATCTTTTTATCCTCGATGGCAGAAATACAATATGTGCCTTGCTGCCCCTGCTGTCACTGGGAAAGGACACCGCAAGATTGAACCCAAAGCTAAGCACTTCTCCCATTGCAAGAAAGATCAACATAGTAGGCCAAACCAAACTAATAATTCGAAGAGACTTGCAAAGATAACCAATCATACATAAAAGAATTCAGAGGAGATTCAAATATTTCTCATATATAAACTTGATCATACACCCACAATTCATTAGATCTCGACAAACACACCGCAAAAAGAGTTACATCGAATAGATCTCTAAGAAGATCGAGGAGAACTTTGTATTGAGATTCAAAGAGATAGAAGAAGCCATCTAGCTAATAACTATGGACCCGAAGGTCTGTGGTAAACTACTCACAAGTCAACGGAGAGGCTATGGAGTTGATGTAGAAGCCCTCCGTGGTTGATTCCCCCTCCGGCGGAGCGCCGGTGAAGGCTCCAAGATGGGATCTCGCAGATACATAAGGTTGCGGCGGTGGAAATAGGGTTTCATGGTGCTCCTGGATGTTTTCGGGGTACGTAGATATATATAGGAGGAAGAAGTAGGTCGGTGGAGCCACGAGGGGCCCACGAGGGTGGGGGGCGCGCCCACCCCCCTAGGGCGCGCCTGGCACCCTCATGGCCGCTTCGTTTACTTCTTGACGTCCACTCCAAGTCTCCTGGTTTGCATTTGTTCCAAAAAGATCATTCCCGAAAGTTTCATTCCGTTTGGACTTCGTTTGATATCCCTTTTCTTTGAAACACTAAAATAGGCAAAAAAACAGCAACTCGGGCTGGGCCTCCGGTTAGTAGGTTAGTCCCAAAAATGATATAAAAGTGTAAAGTAAAGCCCATAAAGATCCAAAACGGGCAATATAATAGCATGGAATAATAAAAAATTGTAGATACGTTGGAGACGTATCAGGGCCGAGGCGGTGAAGCAAATCACCCCGGTAGGGCCTTCCGGAACCAAGGAAAGCCCGCCAGGGTCCGAGAGAAAGAGGTTTGCAATGATGAGAGTAATGAAGGGGATGAAGAGGAAACCAACGAGCAGGAATTCCAGAAGGCCACTGACGCCCTGTGTGTTGACGGGTGTGCATCTTTGCACTCCTCTCACCGCCAACTCAAACAATGGGCGCATGAGGTCAATGTCGTGGAGCCAGTGGCAGAGTTTCGGAAGCCGCTCAAATGTTCACGCACGCCCATCATCTTTGACAAAGAGGACCATCCTGACCGCACTTCTGTGGTGGGGTGTTTTCCATTGTTGGTCTCTCCAATAATTCGCAACCTCAAGGTCACAAGGATGATGGTTGACGGCGGGGCCGGGTTGAATCTGATTTCCCCAAAGGTTATCAGCAAGCTTCAGATAGCAGAGGAAGAGCTCAAGGCCACTAGCACATTTCAAGGAGTTAATCCCGGCAGGACTCGTCCTAAGGGAAAGATCGTGTTGTCAGTGACGTTTGGAGGAGAGTTGAACTATAGGACCGAGCAGATTGTGTTTGATGTGGTTGACCTCCCCCTGTTGTACAATGGGATCCTTGGATGCCCAGTCCTGGAAAAGTTCATGGCGACATCCCACTATGCCTACAACACCTTGAAGATGGCAGGGCCGATGGGGGTCCTTTCCATTCTGTCAGATGAGAAAGACACAATCATTTGCGTAGATAAGATGTGTCGGGACGCAGTCGCTCCGGAGGCCGCCGAAGCTGCAGTGTCCGCCAAGGAAAGCAATGGAAATAAGAAGGATAGTAAGGAGACCGGCAAGGAATCTGAGAAGTGTTCCCCCATCGAGGGCATAGCACCCGTTCATGACGTGCCGAAGAGTTCCAACTACAAGAGATCCAAGGTTGTTGCACCTCATGTGAAGAAGGTCCCGACAGTGCTAGCTGGTGTTGATGGTCCCTTTACTATCAGCGCCACCCTTGATGACAAATAGGAAAGCATGCTCGTTGCCTTCCTACGGATGCATATCGATGTGTTTGCCTCGCAACCATCTGATATCCCCGGTGTTCCTAGGGAGGCAATTGAGCACCACCTTGCTGTCTGCCCACGTGTCCGACCCGTCAAGTAGAAAGTCCAGAAGTAGGCCTTGGAACGATAGGAATTCATTGTCGAGGAGATCAAGAAACTTGAAGCAGCTAGTTTTGTTAGAGGAGTATTGCACCCAACATGGTTAGCAAGCCCAGTGGTTGTACACAAGGACAACAGGAAGTGGAGGTTGTGCATAGATTTCACATACCTCAACAAGGCTTGCCCGAAGTATACATTTCCCTTGCCGCGCATCGATCAGATTGTGATTCCACGTCAGGATGTGATTTGCTTTCTTCTCTGGATGCATACTCCGGATATCATCAGATCTTCATGTCCAAGGAAGACAAAGAGAAGGCATCCTTCATCACCCCATGTGGTATGTACTGCTTTGTGCGCATGCATTTTGGGTTAAAAAGTGTCGGGTCTAGTTTTGAAGGGCAATCCAAATTGTTTTTGAACCACAGTTGCACCGAAATATTGAGGCTTATATGGATGATATTGTGGTCAAGACTGTCGGTGTCAAAACCGGCAGATCTCGGGTAGGGGGTCCCAAACTGTGCTTCTAAGGTTGATGGTAACAGGAGGCGGGGGACATGATGTTTACCCAGGTTTGGGCCCTCTCTATGGAGGTAATACCATACTTCCTGCTTGATTGATCTTGATGAATATGAGTATTACAAGAGTTGATCTACCACGAGATCGTAATGGCTAAAACCCTAGAAGTCTAGCCTATATGATTATGATTGCCTCTACGGACTAAGCCCTCCGGTTTATATAGACACCGGAGGGGACTAGGGTTGTACAAAGTCGGTTGCAGAGAAAGGAGTCTACATATCCAAACGCCAAGCTTGCCATCCACGCAAAGGATAGTCCCATCCAAACACGGGAAGAAGTCTTCTATCTTGTATCTTCATAGCCCATCAGTCCGGCCCACGTCACATAGGCTAGACGACTGAGGACCCCTTAATCCAGGACTCCCTCAGTAGCCCCAGAACCAGCCTTCAATGACGAGATGTCCGACGCACAGATTGTATTCGGCATTGCAAGGTGGGTTCCTCCTCCGAATAGTCCAAAGCATCCTTCGAATACAAAAAATGTGTCCGTCTCTGCAAAACAAATACAACACACAACCATAGAGAGTATAGTATTTCACGAGTCCAAACCATTGACAACTTTTTGTAGCGTGACATCATGTTGCCGCCCGGCCATTATTAGAACCGTTTTTAGCCTGCCGCTTCATGTTTCGAGATGCGGTTTCATTGGCATGTCTTGTCAAAGAAGAGATCGTGTCCCCTTATTGCGGGATTCTCATCAAATACTGGCGTGGGTAACCCTACCGTGTTGCATGCACGACCCTTGGGGAATAGGCGAGCTTTAAGGCGAGTGGGGAGGTGCTCCATTTTTGCTGCCTTTAGAAGGAGATAAGGATTTACCCCATTCACCCACGCCTTCTCTTTCTCTGCCTCCCCTTTTATCGAGCTCCAGCACCCAATTTCTCATCCTTTCCGCCCAAGAAAGCACTCCAACCATGTCTGGATCCGGAGCGCAGGGCAAGTGTATGGCCTCCTACATCAAGGATAAGGACATTACCAAGCTCCGAGAGGCTGGGTTTTGGCCAAGGAAAACGCCCACCGGCTTCCGGCCCAAGGACAGATCATCCCCTCCCCGGAGCCCCTTGAGAGGGTAGTATTCATCCCCCACTTAGTCCGCAGGTTGGGATTTCCTCTCCACCCGTTCGTCCGCGGACTCATGTTCTACTATGGACTGGATTTCCACAATCTGGCCCCAAATTCTTTCCTCAACATCTCAGCATTCATTGTCATGTGCGAGGCCTTCCTCCGCATCCTACCCCACTTTGGATTGTGGTTAAATATCTTCAATGTGAAGCCGAAGGTGGTGAGTGGTCAACACGCAGAGTATGGAGGCGCCATGGTGAGCAAGATGCCCAACGCCACATGGCCAATAGGTACCTTCGTAGAGACCATCAAAGGGTGGGAACAGCAGTGGTTCTACGTCACAGAGCCGCGAGGCACCACCTGGCCGCGGCTCTCGAATTTCGGTCCGGAACCCCGATACGGCTCACCTCCTGGCCAGTGAAGGGCCTGGACTGGTCTTCGCCGGATGAGCTGACAGCGCTTAAGACACGCATTAGGAGCATAATAGACAAGAATATCAAGCTCGTCAATGTGATCCAAGTGATGCTTGTCCACCGGATCCTTCCATGCCAAAGCCGGACTTGCCATTTGTGGGAGTTCAATCCTGCCAAGCACCAGACCTTGCTGCAGTTCTTCGGCACTACGCACGAAGACATCTGGAAGGTGCTTTTCAAGTCCAACAAGACGTGGCTAGATACAACCGAGGATCATGGGCATGACTTGGCCCATCCCGCTAGTCCGGTAAGTTTTTTCATGTTTTCAAGGTGTATCCTTTACTTGCATACTCGAGGAAGACGCCTAAGCCTACCTACTGATTCTCTCAGGGTTGGACAAAGAAGGCGGAGTGGATTCACTGTCCGGCTCCGCTGCCCGAAGACCCATCAATTCCACTTCTGACGAAGATGCTAGTTCCATCGCCCTATCAAGCGCTGGAGAAGAAGGCCAAGAAGAAGGCCAAGGGGATCAGAGGTGGCCTCTGTCGCAGGGGTGCTTCGGACATGACGTCCGAAGACACCATGACTCACTCCTCTGCCACCAAGGACGAAGAGGAGGAGGAAAGCAACTCTCCCCCTGAGGCGGGAAGGAAGAAGAGAGGGCCTCCACAAATATGGAGGCAGAGGCATCCAAGAGGGGGAAGGGTTTCCTCGCAGATAACTTTGCGTGGGACGTCGACAACAGTCCAGAGTGGCGCCCTCGGGACAAGCCCCTGGCCGAATCATGAGTACTCAAGAACTCGGACGCATTCATATATCCGGCCTCTCTACTTCATAGTCTTAACATGATGAATCATGCATTTGCAGTCCAGCTCAGTCCGACCTCGAGCGATCCTCATCTTCGGGGGATTCCCTGGACCCGAAGGCGATGGACAGCGGCGGCCTCCTCTCCCAAGGCCATGGATGACACCGAGGTTTTGTCCCAAAGGATCCCAGGCCAGGGAGAGACTCAGGAGGTCGTCAGGGTGGCACCGGAGGCTGAAACCTTAGCCGCCGGACACATGGGGGAGCAAATCCCCATGTATACTGACGATGGGGGCCATATCTAATTTGTCCCCCAGCCGAATACAATTTCGGAGACCTATACGGCTCTGGAATCAGGCAAGCAGCCTCTTTCGAAAGAAGGAGGTGCGCCTACTCCATCGATGACCTCTGTCCATCCAGAGGCACCGGATAATTTGCTGGAAGCGCTGCGAGGCGCTTCCATTGTTGAGGAACACCGTATCCTTATCGGTACGGTGGTAGAGAGGGTGCGGTCCGTTAAGAGCGGACTGACCGACGCCTTTAGCAACCTTCTAAGAGGTTTTGAGGTGAGCGACACAATTATATAAAAAGAATGTCACAGTACAGACAGTAGCCCTTGAGACTTTGTCCGGTGTTTGGAAAGAAAAGCCGAACAGAGGATCAAATAATTTTTGTAGGAGACTAACCTGACATGTCTATGTGAATAAGCAGGCGTCATTGCTGGCAGCGACCTCTCATGTTGCTGAGGTCTCTGGACTGAAGCAGAGTCTGGAGCGGACCAAGGAAGAGATCGGTTGGGTGAAGAAAAAGCTGGAAGACAATCAAGGTATACAATAACCTTGTCTATATTTAGGAGGGATGAATGATTTGTGCTGACTAAAGTGCCATGATATTTATTAGGAGCGGCGACCGAGGTGGAGACCCTCAAGAAGACGCTGGGCGAGGCCGAGGAGAGAGCGGCCAAGGAACAAGCCACTCATGAAAAGCATGAGGCCAGGGTTGGTGAGGTCCAGTAGGAGCTTCAGGACACCATGAAGAAATGCGAGTCCTTGGAGCACAGCATTGCGGATCAAGAGTCCGAATTTGCCAAGGCCCACTAAAGCACACATGATGCCCGGGTTGAAGCCCAGGGCGCCCTCCAGGATGTCCAGGAGGCCAGAAAAATCACGGCGGGTAAGGCCTTTATTATGCAGAGCAAATATGTGAAGAAAAGGTTCCTCTTACTGACCCGGATTTGGAGTTCTCCAGGGGCGTTTGTGGATCTGCCGCGCAGCGTTTCGGACGCTACGGAGTTCTTCCGAGCCGAAGAGGGGAGCTCCACGGAGAAGCTGTTTTGGTCGCAATACCTTGCGCCAGAACATCTGGTGCCCTTTAGAGATCAGCTAAAATAGTTGGTCGAACTTCATAGGGCGGCCGAACTAGGCATGAAGGATTTAGTAATCTGGCTATGGCCTGTCGAAGCCATACACAGCAGCTACTTTGGGCTCGTGAAGCGGCTGGTCAATGTCTGCCCTTGGCTCGATGCCATCAAGCGGTCGGTCTGTATCGAAGGTGCGCAAATGGCCTTCGCCCAAGTCAAGATGAAGTGGGTGAAGATGGACGTCGTGAAGCTTGTGACCGAGGGACCGCCTGCGGGCAAGGAGCACCACACGCCCAAGCGGTATTTTGACGATGTCCTCGAGGGATCCCGCATTGTAGAGGGGCTGTGTTCAAAAGATATTATCTTTGAATGAAGTCATTCATATTGTCCCTTCCTGTATTACGAAACAGAGCCGGTATGTAATATAATGCCTGTTATTTAAAATTTTACCTCCTGTGCGGCCGTTTTGTTAACTATGAGACTTGGCCAGTCGTCGGCTTCAGCCCCCACGTAGGCAGTACGGGGGTGTTCAGGATGAATCTAAACACTCATTACCCCAGAGTGTGGTCCTTACAGGAGGTATTTAGCGCAACGAACCAGGCAATCGGACTATGTGGCTTTATCACCCTCACTTAGCCATAGGAGTTTGGCAAATATAAATGTAGGCGCAGAACCTAGTATTCGTAAGTTCGAACTTGGGGTGTTTTAAACACCTGATTGGATAAAACATGATTCATCGCATAATGCGGAAAAAGTCGCAAACGATTTGTAACCTCTCGAACAGCTGACTGGCTCATGCCACATCATGACAATCAGTTTTTGGCTTTCTCTACTGAGGTGTTCATCCGGACAAACCAGGACACAATCGCAGTAGTTCTCCCTTTACTAGCCTAGCTAATATAGAGGAACGTAAGGTAGTAAGAACAGGAGCAGGGCAACCCAACTATTGACCAAAGATATGATTCGGAGCCGATGCATATAATGCTAAAGTTCGGGGTGCCGAACTATACTGTAAAAAAGTGTTCGGACTTTGTTGTCGTATTATGGGGCGTAATGAAGCCCTTGGTGAATTAAGGCGTACCAGAGTGTATGGGTGCAATTGATAAGAATATCAAGAAAAAGAAAAATGAAGTAATAGGCTAATGCCGCAGAAATTGGGCCGCTAACTATTTTCCATTATAGTTTGAATAATACGTCAAAAAGTATTTCTACAAGTAGTGCGATAAGCAACGTGGCTATTTAACATGCCACAACCAAGGGAGAGCTGCGTGCGGGTCCTTAAATCAGGCATAATGATCGTTTAAAGAGACCACCTAGAAATTCCCTTATACGTCAATGCTTCTTGCCATCTTGGTGTATTGTAGGATCGAAAGTATGTCTAGAGGGGGGTGATTAGACTACTTGACCAAATAAAAACTTATCCTTTTCCCAGTTTTAGTCTTTGGCAGATTTTAGCTATCTTAGCACAAATCAAGCAATCTTAACACAATTCAAGCAAGCATGCAAAGAGTATATGAGCAGCGGAAAGTAAAGCATGAAACTTGCAAGAATGTAAAGGGAAGGGTTTGGAGAATTCAAACACAATTTGGAGACACGGTGATTTTTGAGCCGTGGTTCCGATAGGTGGTGCTATCATACATCCATGTTGATGGAGACTTCAACCCACGAAGGTTAACGATTGCGCGAGTCCACGGAGGGCTCCACCCATGAAGGGTCCATGAAGAAGCAACCTTGTCTATCCTACCATGGCCGTCGCCCACGAAGGACTTGCCTCACTAGCGGTAGATCTTCACGAAGTAGGCCATCTCCTTGCCCTTACAAACTCCTTGGTTCAACTCCACGATCTGGTCGGAGGCTCCCAAGTGAAACCTAGCCAATCTAGGAGGCACCACTCTCCAAGAAGTAACAAATGGTGTGTTGATGATGAACTCCTTGCTCTTGTGCTTCAAATTATAGTCTCCCCAACACTCAACTCTCTCTCACAGGATTTGGATTTCGTGGAAAGAAGATTTGAGTGGAAAGCAACTTGGGGAAGGCTAGAGATCAAGATTCATATGGTAGGAATGGAATATCTTGGCCTCAACACATGAGTAGGTGGTTCCTTCTCAGAAACAGCAAGTTGGAAGTGTAGGTTTGTTCTGATGGCTCTCTCCACGAATGAAGAGGAGGTGGAGGAGTATATATAGCCTCCACACAAAATCTAACCGTTACACACAACTTGCCAAACTCGGTGGGACCGAATTGGTAAACTCGGTCAGACCGATTCAGCAAATCTAGTGACCGTTAGGATTTTCGGTGGGACCGACATGCAACTCGGTAGGACCGATATGATTAGGGTTAGGGCATAACGTAATCTCGGTGGGACCGATTACACAAACTCGGTGAGACCGATTTTGGTAATAGGCTAACCAGAGAGTTGGTCAGGTAAACTCGGTGGGACTGATTTGCTCATTTTGGTGGGACCGAAATGTTACGAAAAGGAAACATGGAGTTTTCATTGCAATCTCGATGGGACCGATCGCTCATCTCGGTTGTACCGAAACGTTACGAAGGGAAAGTGAGAGATTACAACCCCAGCTCTGTGAGAATGAGATCCCTATCAGTGAGACCGATTTGCCTAGGGTTTGTGGCAGTAGCTATGACATTTGAACTCGGTGGCGCCGGGTAGAAAGAATCGGTGGGGCCGAGTTTGACTGTTGGTTTAGGTCATATGTGGATATGAGAAAGTAGTTGAGGGTTTTGGAGCATATCACTAAGCATTGTGGAGCAAGAAACTCATTAAGCAACACCTCATCCCTCCTTGATAGTATTGGCTTTTCCTATGGACTCAATGTGATCTTGGATCACTAAAATATAAAATGTAGAGTCTTGAGCTTTTGAGCTTGAGCCAATCCTTTTCTCCTTAGCATTTTGAGGGATCCACTTTTCTCATCCATGCCATGCCATTCGTTGAGCTTTTCCTGAAATATTCATCTCGGAATGATGTTAGCTCAATGAGCTATATGTTGTTAGGAATTACCAAAACCACCTAGGGATAGTTGCACTTTCAAGCTCCCCCTTTTTCGTAATTGATGACAACATATAGATCAAAGCTTCGACAAATGATAATAAGAGTGAAAAACATAGTCGCTTTGAGAAGTATGTGATAATCAAGAGCTCCCCCTAAATTTGTGTATAGTTTAAGAATTGCTTTGGACTGCAAATGCACAAGGAGTTAGGCTCATGGGTAACTCTTCCATGTCACATACATCTTGGTGGAGCACTCAAAATGATAATAACTGAATACATGCACTCATAACCAAGCAGAGTGAATGATCATATAGAGATAAACGAGATAATGTCATCCAACAAGCATAAA
The DNA here is from genome assembly GCF_018294505.1 of Triticum aestivum. Classification (NCBI taxonomy): domain Eukaryota; kingdom Viridiplantae; phylum Streptophyta; class Magnoliopsida; order Poales; family Poaceae; genus Triticum; species Triticum aestivum. The sequence goes on along the minus strand of NC_057795.1, from coordinate 211,398,585 downwards.
TGTAGCATATGATCAAACACATGATCATCAAGTATCACACGGACATAGAGTATCTCAAACAAGCAAAGAGAGTTCAACCACCAAAGCAAGAGAGAATAAAAAGCAACACTCTCTCTGGAAGCCTATGATCTATACATTTTTCTCCCCCTTTGGCAATAAGTTACCAAAAAGTTCATAGAAAATGCATAGCACTAGATCGACTCTCAGGCTTGATCTTCAGGTGGTGGTGTAGAGATGGCTCCTTGGACGAAGACTTCAGTAGATGTGGATGGAGCTGGAGGTGTGGGTGCTGAAGCTGGTTGCACTGGAGCTGTAGGAGCTGTAGCTGGTGCAGATGAAGTGGCTCTAGTGTCTGTCACTGGCACTGCAGCTGATCTCTGAGCTCTAGGCACTCTGGAAAATGCATCAGTGGTTGTCTTGCCCTTCCTCTCCTCCATGTCATCCTGAAGCTGCTCAACAACAGACTGGATCTTAGTTACCTTCACATCCAAGTTATAGAACTTGGGCTCCATGATCCTCTCCAGGCTCTCCTGGTTTTGAGTCAAGGTGGCCAGCCCTTTCTCAATCCTCAGAGTGGATGCAATCAAGTAGCCTAGTTGATCCCGTTTGCTCTTCAGAAAGTACTGAGATGCCTCTTCCATTGTTGGCATCTTGGTAGACTTCTCTGTCCTTGCCTTCTTCTTGGCTTGAGCATGCACATAAGATGGCTCATCTTCATTCATAACCACTTGGTTATCCTCAAAGTCTGGATATATAGCAAAATGTTCCTTGTCCAACAAGTATGTGCCTGTGCCCATCTTGGAGTTTGTCAGCTCCTAGATCTGTGGGGCATACCCACAACTTCTTTTCTGGTCAGCTGCTGTCCTCTTGATAGTCTCAACAATGAGGCTCATGACCTTGAATTTCTATGGCACATCAAATAGGTGTAGCAAGTTTATTGCATGGCTTCTGATCATGTTGTGGTCACCTGACTCGCGCAGGAGAGTGTGCTTGAGGATCCAGTTGATGGTTGGCAGTCCTAACAGAAGATAGTGTACAGATCCAAACTTATGTGTTTCAACAGCAGCATCTGGGATCTCTTTGTACATATGTGCCATAGTGTTGTGAACCATCTTCTTGTTGGCATAGACATCCAAGTCATCTTCCTTATCCTTAGGTGCATTGATCAGATTTGCCCATTACTCAATAGTGGATTGGTACCTTGTACCTTCAGACATCCACAATATCCTGCCATCTGGATAGAAATGTGTTGCGGAGTAGAATTGCATAATGAGCTCATCATTCCACTTCGTGACCTTCTGCCCAACAAAGTCTGCAACTCCACAAGTACTGAAACTGTCATACACTCCAGGATAGTGTTCCTCATTTTCCTTCATGTAGGTCCAGTCCACCCACCTCATGTCACAAACTATAGGCTTCTTGTCCAACAATACTGTCTCATAGAATTCCAGCTGTTCCTTAGTATGGAACCTGTAGTCAACATTAGTCCTTCTCCTGATAGCATAGGGATCAGACAACCTCCACTGTCTGAGTCCTGCATCCTTCCTCATCTTCATGTTCTCAGCCACAGGATGAGCATTATTGTGGTCTGGAATCTTTGGCTTCAACTTTCTCAAAACATGCTCTTCATCTTCTTCTTCTTCAGCAACAGTTTCAGGCACTAGGGCCTTGTCCTTCTCAGCAGCAGATATGTTTCTGGTATTCCTCTTTGGTGCAGTCTTTGGTTTGGAGGCAGCTTTGGGTGCTTCTTTGGGCTTTGATGATGCAGCCCCTGACCTAATAGCATCACCCATAAGCTTATGGGCCTTGGGTGCTGGTGCAGCAACCTCTTCTTCCTCTTCCTCTTCCATCATGGAAGGCTTTCCAACAACTCTGTCCATGGTCTTATTGACCCTTTCCTTCCTTTTCTTCCCTTCTGCAGCAGCCTCTTTTGGTTGAGATTCCAAAGGTACTTGAGTAGAGGCTCTGGCTTTAGATATGGGAGTTCTCTTTACAGACACTCTGATCTTCATTCCAGGCTTAATGGATGCAGCTGTGACATACTCCTTTTTGAGCACTTTCTTCTTGGAAGTGGCCTCATCCTGTACTGCCACATAGTCTTCATCCTCAGATTCTGAGGTTTTCTTCTTTCTGGTTCTGGGGGAAGCCTTAGGTAAGTTGCTTGGGGTGCTCCTGCTGCCCTCATCAGAGGTACTAGAGGGACTAGTGCCCTCACTCATCTGAATCTGCTCCTCTTCCCTATTCTGGCTGTCACTTTGATCAGACATGTTGCAAACACTGACTGCTGACCCTATGAATAGATGTAGATGAGATAGAGTGGATGAGAATCACAAAATACAGAGGTTTTTGCAAAAGAATGATTAAAAAACTTAGTTTTAGTTTTCCACGGAAAGCATTTTGGATCAACCTTTGCAAACTCGGTGATATCGAAGCAGCTTTTGGAACCTAAACTAGTGAACTCGGTCAGACCGAGTCATAGTTCGGTGGCACCGAGACTGCTAGGGTTTCACAAAGTCCTTAACTCGGTCACACCGATTTGCAATTCTCGGTCAGACCGAGAATCACTTGTGCAATGGCCTTAGCCGAATCGGTGAAACCGAGTTCTGCAACTCGGTGGGTCCGAGATGGTTTCGGCGGAAACCTAACCCTAAATTTTCAATTCATTACTAAACTATGGATTGTTTTAACTGGATAGAGTAGTTTCAATTGTGGCAAGAATCACGATGAACATAATGTGCTAGGAATCGGACGGGGATAGCACTATGATCGAGTCCATACCCTAGCTTGGTGATGAACTCGCTACGGCGGCAACGGCGGGGGTGAATTCCGTTGACGGGGGCGGAGAGCAGCGACTGGAGGCAGCTGGCGATGAGGAGGACGATCCGGAGAGCCTGGAGGCAGAGCGAGCTATGCGCGGGCGAAGGAGTTTGGAGAAAGTTTCCAAAAATTTTCCCGTGAGTATATATAGCCCGACCCTGTCGGTGTGACCGAGTGGAACAACTCGGTGGCACCGAGATGCATAACTGTATACAGTTACAGCAACTCGGTGTGACAGAAAAGTTCAAATCGGTTGCACCGAGATTGAAAACCTAGATCGACTTAGTGATCTCGGTATGACCTAAATGGAGGAATCGGTCAGACCGAAACGCACAAAGAAGTTTTGGAAGTTTAAGTCTATGACGAATCAGCGACTCCGAGTGCTCCTCACACAGAGTGGTTCGAATCTGACTTGATCAAATTTTGTGATGTAGCATGAATAGAGTTTGAGACAAGAAAAGCATAGATAGCTAGAGAAGGTTCTTAGGCATTCTTGTTCATCCACTTGGCAAAAGAAAAAGAAACCAACCAATCAAAGCAACAAGTGGATGTCCTCGAATGAGTAAAATATGCAACCAACATGCTCACACAATAAAATGGCAAATGAAATATGTGGCAAAGCATGCACAACCAAATCTATCATCTATCAAACAATTGGCAATGACTAGGTCATCTATATATGAGTATATTGACTTAGGAGTCAAATGAGAACATTTGATCATAGGTCATACTCATCGTTTAAGCTCAAGTGGGGTTACCACGTTTACATAATGCATTGATGTGTTCACACCATCAGAGTTGCTTTGACTCAATTCTTAGAGTTAAGCTCCCCCTAGATGTGAGATCCCTCCTTAGAGGGATAAACTAACCTTGGGTTTTGTCGATGATGACCTCATGTAGGTGTTGAAGATGTGGAAGCTCAATGTTGATGTAGATCATTTGGAGCAATCCCTTGGAGTGAGTTGCACTTTCAATACCTACACGGGTTAGTCCCACAAGGAACAAACAAGGATATCCATAGACATAGAGTGATGCTCACACAAGATAATGTCTATGAAATCATTAGGTTACCTTGTCCCTTGTCTTACCAACAAGAGGGTTTGTGACTCCTTGAACTAGTGCAAGATGTGGAAGTTGATTGCACTTGTTGTTGCCAAAATGATATAAGTGAAATATGTTGGCGGAGTCACCCTCAAGAACTCTCTAGTTCTTCTTCTTCGGGATACACATCATCTTGATGGGAATCCTTGGAGTTGTAGTCGTACGTGATGAAGTAGAACTTGACGTAGTCTTGGGAACCCACTTGACCAAGGCCTTAGGAGCTTCTTCAAATGCATCAATCTCCTCTTGAAGCTTGTCCTTGCCTTTTTGCTTGTGGTCTTGTGGTGGAAGATCATCTTAAGCTTGTGTCCCCTTGAAGGAAGTGGGATCATACTTCTCTTATTGAGGAACAAACTTCGTCTTGGGGTATTGATCTTCTTCCCACTCAACTCCATTGTCCTTGAACTTTCGTTCAAAACCAACATCTTGGTTCTTCTGGTGACTTCCTTGCTTGTGTACAATTTCCTCAAATTGCTTACTCCCGGCAAGGCTCTTGTAAACACCTTTCTCTATAATTCCCTTCAATAGGCTATTTTCTTTCTCAAGTGTAACTTGGCTAAGAGAATCATTAGTGGAATCAAGAGAACTACTAGAAGCAACAACATTGGATTTAGCATGATTGTTGTTACTACTAGAGGAAGAATCCTTCTTGTTCTTGTTAGTGGACTTGACTTGAGGCATGTAAGTAGATAAGAGTAAATGCTTGGCAATGTAAGAAGAACTTTTCTTACGGAGATCATCATTGATTGCCTTTAAGAACTCATGCTCTTGCTCAAGGTTGAGCTTTTCAAAGCGTAACTTCTCATGAGTCCTTAAAAGTTCTTGATGATCTTCTAAGATAGTTTCATGAGCTAACTTAAGAGTGTTTAGTTCTTTAGTTAGAAGTTCAATCTTCTCCTTATCATTGTCATTCGTTTTATCTTGATTAGCATGATTAATTGACGTTTCATCATAGTATTCATCACTAGAGTTGTCAACAAGTAAATCATCATCACCTAGCAAGTCATCTTCATCACTATTGAAATCAACATAATCGGGGTGTGTTACCTTTGGGCCTTTAGCCATGAAACATCTTCCAAGTCCTTCATTTGGTGAGTGAAATATGTCGTAGGAGTTGGTTGACACAAGTGCTAGACAAGCAACACCTTCATCTTGAGTATATTCGGAGTCGGAGTGATAGCTTCTCTCGGAGTGATTGTCGGAGTCGGAGCCAGATAACCATTCACCAACATGAGCTTGATGTCTTCGTTTTTTGTAGCTCCTTGATGACTTGTCCTTCCTTTCCGAATCCTTGCTTCTCTGGGATGTTCTTCATTCATAACGATCATCTCTACTCCTCCTCTCTCTTGGTGGTGATTCTTCTCTTCTACTTCTCCTCTTGGGTGATTCTTGTCTTCTTTTGAGGGTTGCCGTACACTCATTGGAATAGTGTCCGGGTCTCCCAAAATTGTAGCAATTGCATTCTTGACTAGAAGATATTTTGTCATTGTAGGACATTGACTTAGATCTTCTTTCTTTGCTTCTACTCAAGTAGAACTTGTTGAAGTTCTTCACCATTAAGCTCAATTCTTCATTGAAGGTTTGTTTCTCACTTGATGATGTGGGGGCTTCACATGAGGCTTTGTAAGCACCACTTGACTTGTTATGAAGTTCCTCCTTATCCTTGAGCGACCTCTCATGAGCAACAATTCTTCCAATGACTTCCGTTGGCTTGAGATCTTTGTAATTTGGCATCATTTGGATCAATGTGCACAAGGTATCATATTTTCCGTCCAAAGCTCTTAGGATCTTCTTGATGATGAATTTATCAGTCATATCTTCACTTCCTAAGCCCGCAATCTCATTTGTGATAAGAGCAAGCCTAGAGTACATTTCAGCGACACCTTCACCATCCTTCATTTTGAACTTGTCAAGTTGACTTTGGAGCACATCCAACTTGGATTCCTTGACGGAGTCGGTACCTTCATGCATATCAATCAAAGTGTCCCAAATTTCCTTTGGATTCTCAAGACGGCTGATTTTGTTGAATTCTTCGGGGCACAATCCATTGAAGAGGATATCACAAGCTTGAGCGTTGTATTGCAACATCTTCAGCTCTTCCGCACTAGCTTCACGGTTTGGTTCTCTCCCATCAAAGAATTCACTTTGCAAGCCAATACACACAATATCCCAAACGGCGGGGTTATGTCCAAGAATATGCATTTTCATCTTATGCTTCCAACTAGCAAAATTAGTACCATCAAAGTAAGGACCTCTACAGTGATAATTTCCCTCGCTAGACGCCATACTCTCCTAGGTTGTGAAACCAAGGCTATGACCACCAAAAGCTATGGAAATCAAAGCAAATGGAGACCAAAGCTTTGATACCACTTCTAGGATCGAAAGTATGTCTAGAGGGGGGTGATTAGACTACTTGACCAAATAAGAACTTATCCTTTTCCCAATTTTAGTCTTTGGCAGATTTTAGCTATCTTAGCACAAGTCAAGCAATCTTAACACAATTCAAGCAAGCATGCAATGAGTATATGAGCAGCGGCAAGTAAAGCATGCAACTTGCAAGAATGTAAAGGGAAGGGTTTGGAGAATTCAAACACAATTTGGAGACACAGTGATTTTTGAGTCGTGGTTCCGATAGGTGGTGCTATCGTACATCCATGTTGATGGAGACTTCAACCCACGAAGGGTAATGGTTGCGCGAGTCCACGGAGGGCTCCACCCAAGAAGGGTCCACGAAGAAGCAACCTTGTCTATCCCACCATGGTTGTCACCCACGAAGGACTTGCCTCACTAGCGGTAGATCTTCACGAAGTAGGCGATCTCCTTGCCCTTACAAACTCCTTGGTTCAACTCCACAATCTTGTCGGAGGCTCCCAAGCGACACCTAGCCAATCTAGGAGACACCACTCTCCAAGAAGTAACAAATGGTGTGTTGATGATGAACTCCTTGCTCTTGTGCTTCAAATGATAGTCTCCCCAACACTCAACTCTCTCTTACAGGATTTGGATTTGGTGGAAAGAAGATTTGAGTGGAAAGCAACTTGGGGAAGGCTAGAGATCAAGATTCATATGGTAGGAATGGAATATCTTGGCCTCAGCAGATGAGTAGGTGGTTCCTTCTTAGAAACAGCAAGTTGAAAGTGTAGGTTTGTTCTGATGGCTCTCTCCACGAATGAAGAGGAGGTGGAGGGGTATATATAACCTCCACATCAAATCTAACCATTACACACAACTTGCCAAACTCGGTGGGACCTAATTGGTAAACTCGGTCAGACCGAGGCAGCAAATCTAGTGACCGTTAGGATTTTCAGTGGGACCGACATGCAACTCGGTAGGACCGATATGATTAGGGTTAGGGCATAACATAATCTCGGTGAGACCGATTTTGGTAATAGGCTAACCTGAGAGTTGGTCAGGTAAACTCGGTGGGACCGATTCGCTCATTTCGGTGGGACCGAAATGTTACGAAAAGGAAACAGGGAGTTTTCATTGCAATCTCGGTGGGACCGATCGCTCATCTCGGTGGTATCGAAATGTTACGAAGGGAAACAGAGAGATTACAACCCCATCTCGGTGAGACCGAGATCCCTATCGGTGAGACCGATTTGCCTAGGGTTTGTGGCAGTGGGTATGACATCTGAACTCGGTGGCGTCGGGTAGAAAGAATCAGTGGGGTCGAGTTTGACTGTTGGTTTAGGTCATATGTGGATATGAGAAAGTAGTTGAGGGTTTTGGAGCATATCACTAAGCACTGTGGAGCAAGAAACTCATTAAGCAACACCTCATCCCTCCTTGATAGTATTGGCTTTTCCTATGGACTCAATGTGATCTTGGATCACTAAAATATAAAATGTGGAGTCTTGAAGTTTTGAGCTTGAGCCAATCCTTTTCTCCATAGCATTTTGAGGGATCCACTTTTCTCATCCATGCATTCCATTCATTGAGCTTTTTCTGAAATATTCATCTTGGAATGATGTTAGCTCAATGAGCTATATGTTGTTAGGAATTACCAAAGCCACCTAGGGATAGCTGCACTTTCATGTATATGTCCTTTGATAGGTCCGATAATCAGTCCACCAGGAAAGGCCCAGGAAAAAAGAAACCTAAAAAGGAAAAGAAAAAGTGAAAGTATGTGGGTCCAGGGGAGGTTGAGCCAGGGAATGGACCAGGATCTAGTTGTGCCTAAGTCTATGCCCATGGTATTTTGAGTGCGTAGTTATGTACGCGCGGCACGAATGCCGCCGTTTGATCTGGACTGGGACGGAGGCCGAATTGCTAATCAAACTCTTGACGAGCTGGACTGTCCTGCTGCAGAGTAGTTCGGACTCGTTTGACAGTATCCGGGAGCTTGGCCGCCGAATTAAGGTTCTACCAGAAAAGGCTGCTCTGTGCTTCTGCTACGAGGGCATCGGTGTGCTCCTTGGTACAGAGGGAGCATTCCGTGTTTCCATTGACTATTATGACACCGCGTGGTCCGGGCATCTTGAGCTTGAGATAAGCGTAGTGTGGAACCGCATTTAATCGAGTGAATGCGGTTCGTCTGAGCAGTGCAAGATAGCCACTGCGGAAGAGGACGATATCGTAGGTCAACTCTTTGCTTTGGAAGTTGTCCGGGGATCCGAAGACCACCTCTAGTGTGATTGAGCCCGTATAGCGGGCCTCTACACCTGGTATGAGTCCTTTAAATGTGGTTTTTGTGGGTTTGATCTTTGAGGGATCAATACCCATTTTACACACTGTATCCTGATAGAGTAGGTTTAGGCTGCCGCCACCGTCCGTGAGCACTCGCGTAAGATGGAATCCATCAAAGATTGGGTCGAGGATTAGTGCGGCTGAACCGCCATGACGGATACTGGTCGGATGGTCCCTATGATCGAAGATGATTGGGCAGGACAACCATGGGTTGAACTTTGGGGCGACTGGCTCCATTGCATAGACGTCCCTGAGTGCGCGCTTGCCCTCCCTCTTGGGGATATGAGTAGCGTATATCATGTTCACCATTTTAACTTGGGGGGGGGGGACTTCTTCTGTCCCCCTGTGTTCGCTGGCCGGGGCTCCTCGTTATCGTCCTCGCTTGGCATCCCCTTCTCCTTGTTCTTGGCATTTAACTTGTTGTCCTGTTTAAAAACCCAACAGTCTCTGTTGGTATGATTGGCTGGTTTATCAGGAGTGCCGTGGATTTGACATGGACGATCGAGTATGCGGTCCAAGGTGGACGAGCCCGGGTTGTTTTTTTTATATGGCTTCTTCCGCTGACCGGACTTAGAACCACTGAATCTGGCGTTGACCGACGTGTCCTCAGTGTTGTCACCGTTGCTTTGGCGCTTGTGTCTGTTGCATCGGGCCTTGTCGCTGCTATTTCTGGCTTCAGAAGTGCCAGGTTCGCTTGTATTGTTATTGCTACGGGCTAGCCAGCTATCCTCGCCCGCGTAGAAGCAGGTCATAAGCATCGTGAGGGCTGCCATAGACTTTGGCTTTTATTGGCCGTGGTGTCGGGCGAGCCATTCGTCACAGATGCTATGTTTAAAGGCCACTAGGGCTTCGGCATCCGGACAGTCGACGATCTGGTTCTTTTTAGTTAAGAATCTAGTACAGAATTTCCTGCCTAACTCTTCGGGCTGTTGAACTATGTGACTTAAGTCGTCGGCATCCGGAGGTCGGACATATGTACCCTCGAAGTTGTCGAGTAAGGCGTCTTCCAAGTCTTCCCAACTGCCAATTGAGTTTTCAGGCAAACTGTTCAACCAGTGCCGAGCAGGTCCCTTTAGTTTTAGTGGGAGGTATTTGATGGCGTGAAGATCATCACCGCGGGCCATGTGAATATGGAGGAGAAAATCCTCAATCCATACCACGGGGTATGTGGTCCCATCATATGATTCGATGTTCACGGGTTTAAACCCTTTCGGGAATTCATGTTCCATTACTTCATCAGTGAAGCAGAGGGGGTGTACGGCGCCTCTATATCGGGCCAGGTCGCGACATAGCTCGGGTGTAGTTCATCTGTGATTTTCGGCCCAGACGTGGCTATTTTTGTCACGTCTGGCCGAATGGCCATCTCGCGCATCGAGGCACGCCCCCGTGATCCATAGATCGATATTGTGTGACATGTTCTGTTTTCCAGGTCATGTCGCAGGTCATATGTGTATCCCCGAGCTGTTGTGTCTTTGTTTTTACGGCGAGATAGTGCGGGCTGGTGTGCGGTTTGAGTTGCCGCCTTGTCGCAGCCACGTGGTGGTCGGTCACCCGCATTATGCGCTGGTAGGATGGGCTCCATCGCCTCTTCATCGAATTGGGGTAACAATTTGCGTTTCAGGTAACTTTTCGTTGGGCGCTCGAGGCTGTATTCCTCGGCTGCCAGGGCATTAGTCCATCTGTCATTGAGTTTATCTTGATCAGCTTGAAGCTGCTGCTACTTCTTTTTCAGGCTCCTTTCAGTGGCTATTAGCCGGAGCTTAAAGCACTCCTGATCAACGGGCTCCTCAGGCACGATAAAGTCTTCGTCGCCGAGGCTCGCCTCATCCTCGGAGAGCGGAAGGTAGTTACTATCCTCCGAGTCTTCGTTTATGGCCTGTTCATTAGGGCTAACTCGCCCATCTTCCCGTTCATCCTATTCTAAGGTTGGCTCAACGGGGTCTTCGTTGTCTTCGGCATCGTCCGGAGTATTATTTTCTCTTGTGCCGGTATTGCTGTTTTTTCCATGGCGTGGTTTAGGGCGGCGCTGCTGACATCGGTGCTTTGGCTGTATCTCAGGAGGCTTATCACTACTAGGGAAAACCCTGGTGGTAGCACGGGTTTTGAGGCTAGCAGCAGTGCGGGTGGCCGCACTACTAATAAGGCGCTACAGCTAACTTATAGTAGTAGCACGGCCAGTACCCGCGCTACTAGTGTTGACGATATCAGCAGCGCTTTTTATGAACGCGCTACTATTACCTAGCTGTAGCGATTTCGCAGTCCCTCGCTACTGCTATATCTTTCATCATTTTCCCCCGTATGCCTTTCCCTTTCAGTTTCCCTTTCAAATACTAGATACTAGGTACTGCTAGTAGATATCAAATTCATAAACCATTACTGGGTAGTACTCCCTTCGTTCCAAATTACTCAACGTGGTTTTAGTTCAAACCACGATGAGTAATTTGGAATGAAGGGAGTACTAGATAACAATTTCATGCATAGTCAACATGCATCCTCAAGCAGTACAAGGTCATATCAACGGTGATCATCATATGTAGTTCTAGATGATATCAACGACGATCATCATATGTAGTTCTAGATGATATAGCCACACACACATATGTAGTTCTAGATGATATAGCCACACACACACATATGTAGTTCTAGATGATATCGAAGACAATCATCATCCTCAAGCCTGGGCGGTTGGTGTTCCTGATAGTAATTAGGATGGCCTGTCCAACACGAAGATTCTTGCCATCAAGGAATTTCTTCCACCCAACCGAGTTTAAGTGTGTGCGACCGTCTGTGTCCACGCAGTAAGTATAGGTTGTGATGGAGCCCCTTGCAGTAAGGCGTAGTCCAGCTGAGCCTTCTTCATCAGGCTCGATACCATAACTCACAGATATGCTCTTTGCCAATTTCTCAATAAGGAAAACATATCAATTAATAAATAGCCTCGCAAATAAGTACATATGGATTATCTACACTATTAATAGTTTCCTTAGATTCTACACTAATAAGCATGTGATCAAACTCTACACTAGAACATATCATCGACTAGATTTCACACAACATACCCTATCATTGGACTGTACACTAAGTATTTCATCGGATAATTTACATTTGTAAGTATAACATACCATATCATGTCGATCAACCATGGTATTTGTCAGGCGGGTCACGAATGGCACCCCGACAAAGTCAGCAGGTGGCGGAATTATGTCCCACAGGTTGGACACCTCCTCCTCGCTCAGACTTGTTCTTTGAGCTACGATGGCTTCATGAAGTGTGTCCTCATCATCTTCATCGAGTGGGTCCTCATTATCTTCATCATCTTCGTCATCTTCATCATCATCCACCAGGTTGAGATAAATGACAGCCAGCTTGGGTCTTTTTGCTTTGAAGGAGAAGCTGATCAACTCACCACGAGTAAGACACATGCGAGTGAAGAAACGGGCCCATCCATCTCCTCCAATCTGCGACATATTGCGTCCTTTCTCGACCTCCATAGTGTACGGCCACCAGGAGCCTCAAATGTCATAGTGTCTCCTGTCAGCTTGTTGAATTTCAACCTCACATTGCATGGGACAATCTGTGTAAAATAAGCAAAATGACACAATGAAGTAATGCCAACACTAAAAATAAAATAGTTATTACATTTCATCCAATTTCTTACTACCACATGACGAAAACTCGGCTGGAAGTAGATGCCGAACAGCTTGCTAGTACCAAGGCTGCTGGCGCACCTTGACTTGCTCAGTCGACATAGTGTTGGTGGTGGTGGCGCCATTTTTCCTAAAGCAATATGAGCAAAGGATTAACGATCCACTTCACAGGAAAGAAAAAATAGTAGCATGTGATATTTTTGGTTCTTTCGCGAGAAGCAATTTGATGGACAATTATAATCCTTAGATCTAGTAACATATTAGATGACAAGGTACCACCTACATTTTGCCAAAAAGTAACTTATTAAAAAAACAAAAGCAACTACGTACCTATCCTTGTACAAAAAAAATAACAATAAAATGGTGCATACTAAATCAACTAAATGAACTAGCCTACTAAATCAACTAAATCAAAATGTTCTAAATCAACTAAATGAACTAGCCTACTAAATCAACTAAATCAAAATGTTCTAAATCAACTAAATGAACTAGCCTACTAAATCAACTAAATCAAAATGTTCCAAATCAACTAAATCAACTAGCCTACTAAATCAACTAAATCAAAATGTTCTAAATCAACTAGCCTACTAAATCAACTAAATCAAAATGTTCTAAATCAACTAGCCTACTAAATCAACTAAATCATATGAACTAAATCAAAATGTTGCATATGAACTAGCCTACTAAATCAAAATGTAGCAGGCAGGAGGGAGAAGGAGGGGCGACTCTTGGAGGGAGAAGAGAGTGGGACGGAGGAGGAAGGCGGAGCAAGGAGGGGTCGGCCGGCGGCCAGTGGAGTGAGGACGGAGGAGGAAGGCGGAGCAAGGAGGGGCCGACCAGCGGCGAGTGGAGAGGAAGGACGGAGGAGGAGGCCGGTACTGAGTCCAGCAAGGAGGAGGTGACGGCGGCGCAGAGGGAGGAGGGGTGACGGGGGAGGACCAGCGGGGGGGATTGAGAGGGGATCCAGTGAGTGTGTGACTGTGAGTGGATCGGATAGAGGAGATGGGTGATGGGAGATGGAATTGCTTAGCAGTAGCACGCTATAGAGAAAGACGCTACTGCTAAGCTACCTAGCAGCAGCGCCTTTCACAAAAAAGCGCTACTGGTATGTGTCAGCATGTAAAAATAGACTTAGTTCAATGTATCAAAAATACATTGATCATTAACGATCTTTTTGTGTACAATCTAATTTGTCAATATGAGTCCTCACCGGTTTAGGAACAGGTGAAGACTCACATTGCAGCCACAAATTCTACACATAGATTTCAATGAAGACCAAGTGCTTGTCAAAGTTTGAGAAGTAACATATTTAAGGTGGTAGAAACTATCTTCACGGAGCGAGGTGGGACTAAATTTTTGTGGTAAACTTAGCAGTAGCACTTATTGGCGAAATGCGCTGCTACTATTCTACGTAGCAGTAGCGCCCATCGTTATAATGCGTTGCTGCTATAAATAGCCTCGCGGCGGTCTTGTGGGAATTATAGCAGTAGCACGTCTTTGAGCGGGCGTGCTACTGCTATATTTATTTCAGCAGCGAGTTATTCTTGAGCTTGCTACTGCTAATTAGCAGTAGTGCCTTATTTTAAAGTGCGCTGCTGCTATGATTCTGTGTATAGGCTTTTCCCTAGTAGTGTATCCTTGACTGGATCCTTTTCATTGCCGTCGTTGTTCTCTTTGGGTGTATCCACCATCTATACGTCATACGAGGAGGTGGCTGTCCATCGCCCTGTAAGCGGTGGTTTTTGTGCCTGCTCCTCTCCGGCATCGTCGTCCACACCGTCGATGTCTTCGGAGCCGTAATCGAGCACGTCGGTTAAGTCTTCGACAGTGGCTATGAAGTGGGTGGTGTTTGGGAAGAGGAATTCTCCGCCATCAGCTTCCAATCCAAACCGGATATAGTTCGGCTGAGAGTCCCCTGATAAGGAGAGGGTTTTTAGTGAGTTTAGCACATCACTTATAGGTGAGTGCCGGAAGATGTCCGCGGAGCTGAATTCAATGATCGGTGCCTGATCAGATTCGATGGGCGCGGATGCGTGCGGTTCGGAACCTATGGTCAGAGACGAATCCGAGGTTTCGATGACACAGGCCCCGCTCAAGGTTGGATCTATGTGTGGCTCTAACGCCGCTGAGTCTGCGGCTTTCACAGCGGGGTTGAGCTTCCCGTCCTCGGATGGCGTAGTCTGCTCCCGATCTAGGGCCAGAGCAGTTACAGGTGCTATCTCCTGGGCACAGTCTGATGACAGATTTAGGTCATGTTCATCGTGGTGGTAGGGAGTGTATGTCATGGGCTTGAATCAAGTCTCCGCGGATATCGACAATGTAATTCAAGCTTCCAAACCTGACCTGATGGCCTGGGGCGTAGCCGTCAATCTGCTCTAGATGGCCAAGCGAGTTGGCCCACAGTGTGACGCCGCTGAATATGAAGACATGTCCGGGGAGGAAAACCTCCCCCTGGACTGCATTGTTGTAGATGATTGACGGATCCATCAAAGCTTATGGTGATGACGCAGCGGAACTCTCAATGAAAGCACCAATGTCGGTGTCAAAACCGGCAGATCTCGGGTAGGGGGTCCCGAACTGTGCGTCCAAGGTTGATGGTAACAGGAGACGGGGGACACGATGTTTACCCAGATCCGGGCCCTCTCTTCGGATGTAATACCCGACTTCCTGCTTGAGTGATCTTGATGAATATGAGTATTACAAGAGTTGATCTACCACGAGATCATAATGGCTTAAACCCTAGAAGTCTAGCCTGTATGATTATGATTGCCTCTATGGACTAAGCTCTTTGGTTTATATAGACACCAGAGGGGACTAGCGTTGTACAAAGTCGGTTACAGAGAAAGGAATCTACATATCCGAACGCCAAGCTTGCCATCCACGCAAAGGAGAGTCCCATCCAAACACTGGAAGAAGTCTTCTGTCTTGTATCTTCATAGCCCATCAGTCCGACCCACGTCACATAGGCCGGACGGCCAAGGACCCCTTAATCCAGGACTCCCTCAAAGACCAAGGAAAAATCAACCCTCATCCACGATTAGGAAGAGACATTTGCTAATCTGCGCAATATCAACTTGAAGCTAAACCCGGAGAAGTGTGTGTTTGGCATTCCCTCCGACAAGCTTCTTGTTTTCTTTGTTTCCCATCGCGGGATCAAGGCTGATCTAGATAAGAGCAAGTCTATAGAGCAGATCCAGGCACCCAAGACTGTTAAAGATGTGAGGCGTTTAACAGGGTGTGTTGCCGTGCTTAGCAGATTCATTTCCAAGTTTGCCGAGCACGCCCTACCGTTCTTCAAAATTTTGAAAAAGGGAAGACCCATGAAGTGGACCCCAGAGGCAGATGCAGCATTGCAGGAGCTGAAGACCTACTTGTCCTTTTTCCCACTTTGGTAGCCCCTAAACCGCAAGAGCCATTGCTGCTATACTTGGCGGAACCAATCAAGTGGTTAGTGCAGCCCTACTGGCACAGCGGGACATAGAGGAAACACAGGATAAGCGAAGCCCGGCGGGACCGGATGAGGATCAGGACAGAGAGGAGCACGACAGCATGGCGATCGTAAGGACATGACAAGGAAGAAAGTGGTGCAGCGCCCAGTATACTTTGTCAGCTCCTTGCTACAGGGGGGGCTAGATTAAGGTACACTGGTGTGCAAAATTGATCTTTGGCCGCATCATGGCCTCAAGGAAATTGCGCCACTACTTCCAAGCCCATGAGATTACGGTTGTCACCCCCTTTCCATTGCAAAGGATACTCCGGAACCCTGAGGCTACTAGCAGAATAGTGGAGTGGTCTTTGGAGTTATCCAACTTTGGCCTGAAGTTTAAGAGAACCTCAACAATCTAGAGCAGGGCATTGGCCTGAAGTACATCGTCCGGATGCATTTTCCCTAGGAGGAAGCAACCAACAATACAACAGAGTATGAAGGGCTCCTTGCCGGGCTGAGGATTGCAGTTGAATTGGGAATTAAGAAGTTGATCATTCGAGGAGATGCGCAACTTGTGGTGAGAAAAGTCAACAATGATTACCAAAGTCCATTGATGGAGGCATACATTGAGGAAGTGAGAAGATTGGAGGAGCGCTTTGACGGATTGCAAACAGAGCATGTACCCCGTGCGGACAACAACATAGCAGATCACCTGTCAAAGTGTGCTCCGCAAAAGCTTCATGTGGAACCAGGAACTTTTGTTCTCCATCTTACTACGCCCTCCGTATCCCCGGCAACAATGGCCCGGAAAAAGAGAAAGTTGGACTCCGGTAAGCCTCTCCCGGTAGATCCCCTCGGGGCTCCAGGCAGGGAACCTGCTAGAAACAACACCCCATCACTTGCCGGGCTACACCCTCCTACAGGACACTGGTTGCCATGGTCAAGGAACACACCCCCATGAGTGGGGAGGTGCAGTTAGTCCTTGTTACCGAGCCACAGGCTCCAACTTGGGCAAGGCACATAGTCCACTTCCTCAAAACCGGAGAACTTCGCGATGAGCAAGATGAAGCTGAAAGAGTAGCCCGGAGGGCCAGTATGTACCAGTTTTTCGCTAACATTCTATATAGAAGAAGGCCCATTGGTGTGAATTGAAGTGCATCTGCTGGGAAGAAGGAAAGGAACTGCTGGCGAAGATACACAAAGGCGTGTGCGGCTCCCACATTGGATGAAGGGCATTAGTTGGGAAAGCATTCTGTCAAGGATTCTATTGGCCCATAGCCCTACAAGATGTGGTCGAGCTAGTCACCAAGTGTGAAGCCTGCCGGTTCCATTCAAAGAACATCCATCTTCCTACACAAGCTCTTCAGACAATCCCTTTGTCATGGCCGTTTTTGGTCTAGGGGCTCGATACCCTCGGCCCTTTCCCCCAAGCTGCAGGGGGCTTTGAATTCTTGTTCTTTGCAATCAACAAGTTTACAAAGTGGCAGGAAGTAGCTACCATGAGAAAGTTGACTGCTGAGTCAGCTATCAAGTTCTTGAAAGATTTGGTGTGCCGCTTCGGGGTTCCTACCCCGATCATCACTGACAACGACACCCAATTCACGAGTCGCGCCTTCATGCAATATGTTCATGCCCTCGGAAGCAAGATCTCGTTTGCCTTTGTTGCACATCCCAGAAGCAATGGACAAGATGAGAGGGCAAACACTGAAGTGCTACGCGGACTCAAGCCAAGAACATTTTATAAGCTGCAGAAATGCGGCAGGCGATGGATCGATGAGCTGCCGGTGGTTCTTTGGTCCCTCTGAATGACACCAAATCGAGCTATCGGACATACTCCCTTCTCCCTAGTCTATGGGGCAGAAGCAGTTATCCCCACAGAACTCATTTACGGGTCCCCTCGAGTGCTTGTCTATGATGAAGTAGCACAAGATTAGCACCAGCGTGACGATGTTGTGCTACTCAAGGAAACCCGTCTCCGGGCTGCTACGCGGGCTGCATGTTATCAGCAAGCCTTGCGTCGCTATCATAGCCATAGGATTCATAACCGGTGTCTTGAGGAAGAGAACCTTGTCCTTAGGCGCATTCAGTCCGTCAAGGGTGAAAACAAGTTGACGCCAAAGTGGGAAGGCCCTTACCAGGTAGTACGAGTCACCAGACTTGGCGCAGTCCATTTGAAGACCGGAGATGGCATTAAATTGCAAAACTCATGCAATATTGAGCATCTCTGTAAGTTCTACCCATAAGGTGCGGCTGTCGGGCCCTGCGTGGTAGCCACCCTTTTGTACAGGCCTTGCCTTAGTTGCATATATCCCCTTGTACAAAGCTAGACGCAGACCATGAGCAATAGAGAAATAAACGAAGCGCTGCCCCCCCCCCCCCGACAAGTTGCATGCATGCATAAGCATATCATGAGCATTGCACCCTCATATAGATAAGGTTGCATCTGGCATCATTTTCATCTGCATAATCTACTCCTGCCGTGGATTCTGTCCCCAAGAGGAGATGAGAAGACAAGCCAGCACTCTGACCTCCGGCAGGCCAAACGGATAAGTTCTATCTCTTAGCCATATGTGTTTTGTAAGTGTAAACTTGTGCATAGGAAAGCCTCGCCGTTTTGTGAAACTTAGGTGCTCCCATCCTTTGAATCGAATGTTGCTTAGGTCGGGATGGTCACAGTGGCCTTGGATGAAGAAAGATTGGCGGGGGGCTAGTCCCTCATCACAATTTTTTCCCGGCAAGCATAGCTCCCCGGCAGCCAAACAGAGGGTACCGGTAGGATAACCTACCGGGGAAACTCGTTTATTTTAAAATTTAGAGGCATTGCACCTCTGCATCACCATATACATGCACAAGTCCCCGACAAGGTTTATCTTTTTGATTAGTATGCTTCAAACAAGTACAAACCTTACAGAACACAAACATGGATTCAAGAGATTACATTATTTAAACTAAAATTTGGCAAGTGCCTATAGATTTAAGATTGAAAAAAGATAAGATACCCATAAACTCCACTCCCTGTTCCTCTTAACCCAGGTAGTGCGGTGGGAAGAGAAGGAGGTAGGAGCAGCGCCCAAGCAGAAGTCCATCCCAATCTCGTCATGGCATGTCGGACGCATCCTGACAAGATCGGGAGTGGCGAGGCTGCGAAGGAGGAGGGTGGAAGGAGCAGCTCAGCAGTGCCCTGGTCACCACCTCCAAGGCCAGCAAGAAGCCCCAGCTCGAGAGACAGCGGAGTCATCCACCAAAGCTCAGCTGGAAGACTGCTGGAGGAGGCGAAGGCACCAAGAGAGCGGCCCCCTCCCCAGCGAGCAGGAGGCTAGTGATGATGGTTCCGGAAAGGGGAGGGGAAGTACGGAAAGACGAGGCGGTAGGTCGCCAGTACGAGATGAACGCGTCGGTGCGATTGTACTTCCACCTGATGGCCTGCCTCCCTCCTTCTCCATGTTCCCTGGCTTCATCTTCATCAACACCTCTCCGAGGAAATGCCGGCCTCGTAGTCTGGCACTCCTCCCGAAGAGACGGCATGCGGCCAAGATAGCCAGAGCGTTTGGGACGTGCCGCACCCCACATTGGCGGGCAGGAAGGCGCCCTCCTCATCAACATCAACCCTAGTTCCAAGGAAAGGGGCAGTACTAGGATTTCCAACGATCCCAAGCCCTTCGCCTTGGACATGGACCAGACCCACTCCCCGAGCGCCAGCACCATTGCTTCGCACCATCAACTCCAAGCTAAGGCCCAGGGCCCGGCCCTGGGCTCTCCTTTCCAGCATACTCAAGATGAAGACAGGTGGAGGAAGAGAGGGATGTGGATGAATGCCGCCAATCCTCCCCCGCTCCTCCTTTTATAGGCGAGTTGGGGGATGGGGGTTGATTCCCTGACGAGTAACCACCGCCCTCCTCCACCAATCCCAGATGACCGGGCCCTTGCCTTGGCGCCCATCTGCACCATGCGCCTCCGTTACCTACCCCACTCGATGCATGCGGCATATGTGGCTAAGGATAAGGGTGTGGTGGGAAGAGTGAATTGGCAGTTACCCGCCCATGTGTTAAAGTCATTCATGGGCCATCACAAGAATGGGTCATTGGAAGAATCGGAAACTGGCCTGGCCTCAAGATAATGAAGAAGCAAATAAGATCTCAAGAGATGAATCCTCCTCATCACTCTTGCATGTGAACTAATTAGGGCCTACCCCGAAGACGCCCAGCGGCGTGTTCGTGCCAGACCCAGGGGCTTCTGTCGGTGTAACAAACCCTGGGTCTGTTGCCCAGACTGTGCACAGGCACGAGGACAAGTGCACAACACCATGATCAACTCAAGCAAGATGGATCGACTCCCTTTAAGGATTCAAGCACAGATCAAGATGGCTAAAACTAGACGGAAGGGCAAGATACTACTAAAGGAAAAACTCCCCCAGCTGGGCAGGCGAGCCTGGCGGAGACAATGTTATCCCCGGAAGCGAGCCCCCCCCCCCCAAATCGTCCTGGCAGGCTTGCCGAGACTAGCAAAGGCAAGACACTTCACCGCAGCACCTCACCATGACGTACGTCATCGATCAGTGCGGTGTCAAGCTCCAAGGTGACTAAGCGGCTCTTGTATGCCGCATGGCAGCCACCTCCTAGAGAAAATACCTACAAGCAACACATGTCCTGTGCCAGTAGGCACCAAGCTTGCGGAACGGCCTGGCAATGTCTGTCGGGCAGGCTATGATGTGACATTGAGAGCTCTGCCGGGCAAGCTATGATGTGACATTGAGTGGTGCATTTAATGCGCTCTGTCAGCCTGCAGAGTTAGGTATGATAGCACTATTTGCTATCTAATCAGTGCCTAATGACTGATTTGCCACTGTGGTGACCCCTTGACCTATAAAAGGAGGCTCATGGCAATCATAGAAAGGATTCAGACCGTTGTGCACTCATACGCGCGTAGCCGTTCTCATCCCAAGGCAACCCTGCCGGGCAAGAGGGCTATGTTTTCCACCATACTCCACCAAACCAGGAGTAGGGATTTACGCCTTGCAGCGGCCTGAACCTAGGTAAAAACTGCCCGTGTGATCTCTGTCGTGCTGTCTCACGCTCCTCCGCTCTTTGTGCAACATGACACCAAAAAGGGGGCTAGTAGCCCCATAGGTGGCCATGGTTCCCCATGACACCAAACCATGGGGAAGCATGGTAATTGTTTCCACAACATGGGTACCTCTTGATATATTGATTGTTTCTTTTTCGGTGTACTGAAATCATCAATGAGAAGCATTGCAGAATTAATCTCTCCAAATAGCATCATTGAAATCTTGATTTTGAACACTATTGGTAGATTCGACGTCAGCAAAGCATTTTTAGCAAAACAACATAAAAACAAGTATAACAGAATATCAAGCACATTAAGATATTCTTGCCTTTCCTAGACGATTGTTCTCACCTGATAGTGTTGGTACACAGTTTGCGACCATTGGAACCAAGGGCTCTCCTAAAGGCAGTTCACATGACTAGATCCTGGGATGAGAGTTGCAAAGTCGAAGAGGAGGTTATCTTTCGCATGTGAGATGTCCACATGGACCAGAACAATGTTCTTTAGGCATAGAAAATAATTTCTACATAATAATACTCGAGGTACACAATCTATCAGTGCAAAGACCGAAGATAATGGGAGTGCAAAAGAGTGCAGATGATGCGAAAAAACAAGAGGTATGTTTGTTTAACATATATTTCTAGATAACAAATGAGTCTGTAGTTGACTTTTGAGCGAACACTTGAACATGAGACTCAGCAACATTCATGGGAATGATATGGCGATTCATAATTCATGTTCTATATATAGTTCAGTTACATACTGTGACAATTCACACCATAATGGTTGGCTTTGCTGTTGTAGAATTGCTTCAGCATTAGAAAGTTATTCATCCAGCCATGTCCTATTTTCGTTCCAGGAAACGACCCTTCCATAGGGTCCTTCTGAGTCAGGACCTCTTCTATTAGATCCTTCTGGTTTATTAATCGAGAAAGAAAATGTTAGTACCAAATCAATAGAGAAGGTTAAAGAGAGTACAAGGCATAACCATTTCAATTTGATTCATCCATTTGTATAAAAAATCATGTAATATAATTATTTGCACAAATATTCAAAACAACTTTTACATTCGGCCATTTCTTTACCAGATTATGTGTTTTGTTACTAACAGTAATGATGCTTCATGGCATCACAGAATATATTTTTTCTATGGTGATAATTTTTGACAACATTATTACTTGAGCGATATGATTACCAATACTAATTTGATAGGGAACCTAATAGTCTAATTAGTTGTTTCCTCTTTTCATTCCTTGAATTAAACTATAATTAAAATGCTAAAATGTATTTCATCTTCTTTGTGCTGCACATTTGCAAGGGACACATCTCTTAGCAACTGATACAATAGTTGCTATTGGTTTAGTAAGAAAAACTCATAACTGACTCAGAAACAGAAGCATGTTTTCCAGAGAATCCTCAGAGATTTAGCATCTGTCCTTCCAATAGGAATACTCATGCTTCTATTAGCGAGTATTTTTTGTTTGATTTGTATGTCCTGAATAAGTCTCTCGAGGTGCCGCTCGTGAATATGCTTGTACATTAGTGGGTAACCAACCAACTATACGGCTGTTAAAAGATTCCTTTCATCTTTCCGAGCAGATAAAATTTAAAATAAATCATTAATCACAAGCTCATATTGACATCAAAAGTTTAGACAAAGGTATTTTAACACGTTGTCAATTTCTAGACCAAGGTAATCATGTAATACTTAGAATCAAGGCAACACATCTATACCCAAGAATCACTTCTTTATACGTCAATGACTAAACAGTTTCAGCCCTTTACAAAAAATGAAGGGTACGATGCCAGAATAACTCAATCAGACCATGTACCATTCATTAATCAGAGAACGATTTTGAATCTAAAAATGCAAAACAATTAACAAACTGGATCTAAACAAATGTGGCAACTTGCGACCTTATACTCTATTTTCTACAGGTTTACCAATGTAGGAAAGCACACAAACATAGGAAAATAGCATCAAGTGCAACAACGTGAGGCGCTCAAAGGTCTGCCTCATATCCCCTAGATAGAAATCAAAATAAACCGAAATTGACTTGCCACAGGAGCATACCTTGATGTTCAGCATGAGAGGGGAAGGAGCAGACGAGCCCAACATCGGATAGACATAACTGAGCTGCCGGGCACAGATTGGGGCGGAACTTGGTAGTACAGGGATCCTCGTACTGGAACTAGGCTGCTGGCAATGAGACGGTCTGGAGCCGTCAGAGCGGAGATGGAATGACACCTTTCGTACAAGCTTGGCATCGGATCTGAATGGTGCCACCGTCGTCAAGCGAGAGATACAGAGATGGGCGAGAGGGGTTGGTCCAGGAGGGATTTCTTACGCCATTAGATTGGGGAAATTTGGAGGCTGCGCTGCCGCTACCGATGGCTCGAAGGAGAAGGGAACTTGAAGCAAATTTACCAGGAGAGAGGGACTTGAATGTTAAATTGTTTGCATGGATTCCGCTATTACAATCTGTACCCATTCGTATTCAATCGGACGGTCCAGAATCAATTTTTATATTCTTCTACCACAAGTCCAGATTCTACTCTAGTTGCTCCCGCATCCAAAAATAAGAAATGAAGCACCCTAAAAGCGCTCTCAGAGCTCAACGATTTTTGACCGTTGGATCAAGCTGCTTGATGTGATTCTGGTTGTCCGATCAAGCTTCGGATTCACTTGCGTTGTCGGATCGAGTCGCCGCCCATGTATCAATCAGTAGTTCTGCTTTCTCGCGTTGTTGCTTACTCTGGTTGTTTAGACCGGGTCTCACTGATGTGTGGGGTAGATCACATGTGGTCCGACTTTATCAGTGGCAGTGTCTGGCGATGTGTGGTGTGCGGCCTGTCCGCTCGTTCCAGTGAGCAAATATCTGCTACCACTGCTGAAATATCCGATCCCCGCCGATTGTATTTTCAGGTTTTCCTGTTTTCGGCATGTGTGTGGTGGGCGCCGGTTGGCCCGTGCATCGATGAGGTGGGGGAGGGTGACTGGCTTGCCCTTTCATGCTTCCTTTAGCCTATTTCTCTCTCAACACCCTCTCCTCTCGTCGTCAACCAGCTGATCACTGTCCTCATACTGCCATCATGTCTGCCAATGGGGAGACGCCGCTGGGAACCTTGGATGTCCTACAGACGGTTGGAGTCGTCGCCTCTCCATCTCTGAGCTCGATCCACTCTCCCTGCTAGATCCTCCTGTACCAACTACTCACAAGAAGGAGAAGAGGGCATGGTGGTCGTGGGGAGAGGAACATGAGGCCATGGGAGAAGAAGAAGATGGCCCCATGGTTCTAGAGGTTGGTCCTCGCGTCAACTGTGATGGATTTGCCGTGCGATGCCGATGAAGGTGATTTTCCTTGTCATGTGTTATATCTTCCTATTCTCTTATCCATCCTTTGTTGATTCTCTATCTGGTCTAGTTGCAGGTCCCTTGTTCTTGTCGTCACTGCATCGGATCTGATGGTCTGTTCACCAATTTCCGCTAGGCATTTATTTTGCCCTGTTCTTGGTCATTCCCTACAGCTTAAGCGTGAGTTTGACATTGATTTTGATGTGGATTGATACATCGGGTGCAGGTGCTCGTTCTACTCGTCAGTTCCTCGCTCGATCTGTGCCAGCCTGATGCATCTTCTTCCAGGGATCTACAGGTCGACCACTTTTCCTCTCCTTCTCTATGCTCCTCTTCTTTTCACACCTAGGCTTACGATTGTGAAGCAGTGTATATTCTTGTCTGTTTGGGTACGCAATTGGATTCAGTCTATTGTGTGCAGTCTAGCCAATGAGGCGCAAAGGTTGGATTTTAGTGGTCTCCTTTCTTCCTTAATCCTGAAAGATGAGACGAAGCGAGCACCAATGCTCCTCAGAGCTTAGAGCTTCTCGGTCGTCCGATCATTTCCTTGATGCGTTTTTAGCCATCTGATCCCCCTCCCGAACGCGCTTGGCCATCGGATAAAAACCGAGACACTAGCAATGAATAGTGTGTGCCCCGATCATGCCACCACCTATATAATTGGGTGGCCACCGAGGGCATTTTTGTCATTTCACCTAGAGGTTTATAAAAGGCGACAACTCGCGTGGAGATGACCTAGTGGCCTCCTCCTTCCGCACCCGCGCCTTGCTCCTACTCTCGCACTCGTGCCTCCCTCTCCTCTTCCTCTCTCCCCTAGCGTCGCCGCCCCTACCTCCTTCCCCGCGGCCACCCGGCCTCCTTCTCCTCTTCCTCTTGCCCCTAGCACTGCCGCCCCTGCCTCCTTCCCAGCCGCCGCCCAGCCTCCTCCCCTCACATCCTTCTCCTTCCACCCCCTCCGATCTGGTGCCACCAAAACCCTAACCCCCCACCCCGGCATCGGCTCCTGCTAGAGGGAAAGAGGAATGGCGAGGTGAGGCAAAGGCAGTGGCGTAGGGGACACAACATCCTCTCCAAGAGCCTCGGTATGGATCCATCCTGACCTTTTCTTCCTCTAGTTTTTATTCTTCTTTTTTTGATGTGTGAGTGCCTGCGGTTATGTGAAGGAAGGCAAATGGGGAAGCTGCTGCGGGTTCTTTTGACCTCACCTGCCTCATCCCGTCTCTATAGGTGCAGCAGGTAGATCGTCCAAAGGAGGTGGATGTGGAGGAGCAGGCCAACACCCCTCACTTGTTTGTTTGATCCAGAGCAGAAGCCACCCTCCATGGATGAGGACGACCACCACAGCAATGGCGGCGCCCCTCACATGGTCGAGCTCGACGGAAGAGCGCTCGCCATGGATGTGTTCATCTGCGCTTGTGTGGTGCAGCCGAGCTTGGCCAACAACGAGGTCGTGTACCTCCACCTTGATGGCTCCTAGCGTGGGTAAGCAAGGCAGCACCCCCATCCACATGGTCGTTTCAGTTTTCAGAGGCTCCCTCTTCTATGTGTGCTGATGACGCCTGCACTTCTCCATGGAGTTGACAAGATGGAGATCCCTGCCATATCTTATATTCTTCAGTTGTCAAAAGCTCACTGAGCTATTCAGATTGCTGCATCTTTTCTTCTTGGTTTTCTTCATATTGATCTATGCTATGGATTATGACAAATAGAGCTGACAATTTTTGCTTTATAACTATGTGGTCGGGATGGTATTTATGACAATATGCATCTACTGATACTGTTTTGTGTTTGCAGTTTAGAATCTTAACGCTTGATATTGACTTTCCAGGAGATGTATTTCTAATGTCTAGGTGAACCGGTTTAGAGTGCAGAGATTGCGACAAGAAATAACAAAGAACAACGTGTGTATGTATGTCAATTACCATGGATAATGCTCAATTCTTCTATTTCCAAATGGCCCTTAACATCACAGGAAAGTTACAATTAGTAAAAGTTAATGTCAGACTTTGGAGAAGGTAAACATGTATTCTACATATGGTTAACTCTATGTACTTTTAGATATATGCAGTTTCTTGGGTGACTAAGATGGTGTCGAGGCTGTGGCATTATTTGTATTTTCTGCCACCAAATAAGCTATTACAAAAGGAGTAACAAATGCAATATCTGTTCGGACCAAGCTGAGTTCAAAATTAACTATAAAAACAGACATTTACCAATGAGGAAATCTGAGAGGTAATGTGTTGTTACCGTATATGTGACAGCCTGATTTTTGGCCCTTTCTTTTTCTTTTGTTTTTTTGAGTTTTTTTGCTTGAGTTTTATTTTTCCGTGGCTTTGTGGTCTCGAAACTGAAGAAGATGCCCTCTTCTTTGTTTCTAGAGTGGCTTGTCATTCCCAAATTCTTCCCTAGATCCTGTAATTTTCATCCTAGCCCAAATCCCAATATTCTTTTTATTGGGAATATTCCTTTTCTATTAAAGGAGTAACTCAAATTGCCCTAGGTTGTGAAGCAACATATATTTCCCTCACTCCTAAAATTCCCAAATAATTCTCATAAATTGTTTGGGTCATATCTTTCTCAAATATGGCAAAATATTTCATTTGTCATGTTAATCATCATGCCCAATAATTCTTTTCCTATTCTTCCCTAAATGGCACATTGTGAAGCAAGTGCTATTTTCCTTTGCCTAATTGACCTCAAACTGCAACCTAATGTGCCTTGTAATTATTTAATTATGATTTTCCAAAGTTTCTGTCCAGAAAGAAACTTTGTGAAGGAGGTACAAGCTAGGCATATCCAAATGAGTTGCCATTTTGCATGATCCTTCATATCATCATATTATAGCCATCCACCTAAGTTGAGCTCATGTCATGCCTCCATGTGAGCTCATCTTCAATTATAGATTCTGCCAAAAATTTCAGTTTGTGAAGCAAGTATATTTTATCTTGCTCCATTATGCCTGTAAATTTTTCTAGGCATTCTAGTATCCATATAACCTATCTCCACCCATTTTGGGAATATTTCATCAAGGAATTATTCCTCTAGAATTTTTGCAAGTTTTTGTCCAAAGGAGATGTTTGTGAAGCAAGTACCATTTTGGCTTTGCCAAATGGTATGAGACTTTTTGAGCATCTTCATACGACCAAATGACCCTGCCTCGCCCAAATTGAGCTCAAGTTGTCACTCCATGTGAGTGCATCTCGTTGATCTAGTTTCTAGACCATTTTGGTTAGTTGTGAAGCAACTGCTTTAAATCTTGGTCCATTTCTTGCCCAACTCCCCAGGACTGTAGTCCTCCCTAGCCTAAACCCGCAGACATAACATTTGACCCATAGCATCTCTCTGGTGATCACACTTAGTTGATCAAGTTTACTACAGTAAACTTCAAAGGTTGCTTACCATTTAGCCAGACCAGTTTTCACCAAGCTACCACCGCAGTTGAAACCGCCCCAGGGGACTAACCCCTAGACATCATTTGCTAGTTGTTTGCCTCCCACACATGCTAGTACTGGTGGTGACCACCGATTTGGCATGAAGTGAGCGCGTCCAGTGCTTCTTCTTGCTCTGGCCCCTCCGCCTGTCGTCGTCTTCGTGTGCGTGAGCATGCACAGCAGCTGGCCCACGTCATCACCGTCCCCCTGGACTCATCTCCCTCTCCCGAAGCCTCTGCGTCAGCGCTCGTCGCCGCTCGCCCACGGGAGCATTGTGGCCGACAACGCATTAATGGCGCCCGGCCTCTTCCTCTGCCCCTCCCTTGGCTCCTGCTGGCCCGTGCGCTCTGTAGCTTGTCCGCATTCTCCCTCGTCGTGTTCCTGCGCCTCCTCGTGATCGCTGCCATTGCCAGGGCCTTGGTCGGACGTGCCCGGCGCCACCCGAGCCCATGCCTCTCGCCCCGGCGATTTATAGCCCCTCCCCTCGCCTCCCGAGCATCCCAGCAGCCTCACCGCACTCCTCTAGGCCCTCCCCACCTCTAGCCCAAGCTCGAGAAGCTCTTTGTGCTCGATATCGCTACCATGGCTGCCGTCGGTGCCCACCTAAATTTGCGGCAACCAAGCCCTCCCTTTCCTCTTGGCCTTCACCAGAGCCCTACACCACCACTCTAGATCGACCCCGCGCCTCCACCCCTCTTCCCCACGACCCTAGCGCCGAGTCCATCTTCATCGTGGCCGCCGTTCGCTGTGGCCAGTGTCTCATGCAACCCCAAGCTCCTCGGCGGTCATGTCCTGCTTGGATGGAACCGCCTCATCGCACTGATCACGCCGGTAGGTAGCACGGTGCGGGAGGTGGCCGAAGCTGCCCACAGTCGTCGTCGGCGTCGGCTCTGCCTCGGCCAGGCGCGGGCGCGAGCGAGGAGGGGAAGGAGACGACGCCCCTCCCTGCCAGCTGGCCAGCCCCTCAGCCCCTCAGCCCCTCAGCCGTTGACCCCTCATCCGTTGACCCAACCAGCCCACGTGGATAAGTGACAGGCCCCACAGCCCGTGGGACCCGCATGTCAGCGACCCCAAGCCTCGGCCCCGCATCATATGACGTGGATAAGTGGACATGTATTCTGGTAAGTACATTTTCAGCTTCTGAAAGCGTATTTCCTTATATGTATTTCTGCCTTATCCACTCAGGGACTTGTTTGTGATGATATTTTTGCAGAAAAGTCCCTGATCTTCATCACCTCACAACTTTTACTCGTAACTCCAAATGAGGTGAATCCAATGCCCATTTCTTCGTCTCGTCGAGCCCATTCTTTTGGTCACACTTTTACCATGTGTTAACATTCTGAAAATGACCTTTTGCCCTTGCACGTAAACAACCCCTCTGGGAGAGGACTGTTTCCGGCGAATCTTTCCGTGGCTTCACCGTACTTCTCCCCGATGCCGTCTTCATCCCCAAGCAAGCCACAATACCCACTTGCATGATAGTCATGCATTATCCATGGTTTTAAACTTGAATATTTATTAAATATTTGCTTGTTGAAAAGATGGTTATCGTTGTTCCGGTGATGCTTAAAGTTGCATGTTCACTTTCGTGCTATGTAGTCTTGTACTCTGTTATCATGTTCTACCTGCTAGTATTCCTTTCATATGCTTATGCTTGCAAGTAGTACATGTTGATGTTAGTGATGGTTTTCGGTGCATGACTTACGTCTATTTCGAGTGCCGTTGTATGCGTGTTCCATTGCATCTAGTTGGTTAAATGCTTGCATGGTAGCATTGTGGATATGTCTTGCATGATATTTATTGTTGATGCTAGTGGTCATGCTAGGTTTCCATGAGTAGTGTTGTACTTGTGATATTAATGCATGTCATTATGCCATGCTCAGTTGGATATGATTCATTGTTGATATGGTCGACAGTTATGTTGTACCCTCAGGCTTATGTTGATATCATGCTCATGCATTGTAACTGCATCACGTTATTTTATCATGGCTCGACATATTTGCATTCAAGTTTAACCGGGGTTAAATTGAACTTGAACAACTGTGGGTTGAGTCATGGTGCCACCATATCGAGCTGACCAATGCAAACATGCTTACCTTTATGGGAGGGTCCTTACTGGGTCTATTGTCATGCCTCTCGCCGGTGCCTCCAACCAAGGAAGGTTATGGGCATGCGGTACCCTAGCTCGGTAAGCAGACATAACCTTGTGTGCCCGTAGTTGGATGATAAGTGCTTTTGACCTTGTTTGGGAACGTTTTGCCACGCTGTGGCTGTTTTGCCATGATGGTGGCCATTGGTGTCTGTGGTAGACATGGGGCCACCCATGACTTAGCCCAGTGGGGAGTTAGTCGGAGTGGTCGGCAGAATATCATGGCAGTAGGACGGTTTTGGTAGAACATCGTTGGTTCACCCGAATGGGAGTGCGAGGCCATGGGTTCCGTGGTGTGGTTACAGTGTGCTAACCTCTGCAGAGTGTGTCTTAAATCTATCAATAGTGCCCGCGGATAAGGGCCCAGTTCGTGTCGGTCACACTATGGGTCAACAGTAATAATAATGATGTGCTTAATAACAACCCCGTTTTGATGATGAGATAAGTGGATTATGTGATCTGTGTATGATCACTGTTTGGTTACGAGGTAACTCGTTGAACCAAGAGTGGTTCCGTTTGTGATCCGTGAATGATCACCATTTGGTTAAGAGGTAACCCGTTGAACCAAGTGTGGTTCCGTTTGTGATCCGTGAGTGATCACCGTGGTATCGAGGATACCGAGTTGTTGGATATCCATGATGTTGTGCGAGAATCATGGGTAAAGATCAAGCTCCTTGTGGTCATTTAATGATTACTGCGGTATTGTTTATACCAAGCTTGATTTGATCCTAAGATGATCGTGTGATGTCCGAGGATGGTAAGTGATGCATGTGATGGTTATGAGGTAGCCGAGCAGAATAAGTGGTGCATATAGTGTCATTAGGTTGCATGCTAGTATCGTCAGATTCATATGCTCATATTCTGCTAGTTGTATCATGTTCTTGTTGATGCCATGTTATTCTGATGATATCATGTTAATTCCTTCTTAACCTGTAATTGCCATGATGTTGTTTGTCTTGAATGCTTCTGGTTATTGCGAGCTTGCAAGTACATTCAATGTACTGACCTACGTGTCATCCCAGTTTGCAGGTCATGCCGGATTTGAATGCTTGTTTGCCGTGGATTCTTTGTTTGCGACCTAGGATAAGCGTTCCTGCCAGAGTCCCTGTGGAGTGGAGTTCACCACCATCGTCATTGTTCCGCTGCTAGAGTTATTCCGCTGCTTCGAGTTGTTCTGCTGCTTGCATAGAGCAACAGTGGCAGGCGTAGTGACGGCGTGCCTATGTAATTCCCTGTTATATCGGAAACCCTTGTACCTAAATAGATTGTAATAAAGAGCTGATTTGTTCTATGCTAAATAGTGTTGTATTCCAGAAGACTTCATCTCGATCTTTGAGCTGGAATACAGGGCATTCTGGTTTTCTCTGATCCGGAACTCCGGTTTGCAAAAAGAATCAAATCGAACGGAGCAACGAAACTCAAACTGCGAAAGAATCAAGATACATTTACTAATCTGGACTAAAGTCAAATTTTACAGCACCAAAATCTTGTTCAAGTTGATTAAACAGAAAGAGGGCTTCGTGAAAAAAATCTAGGCGCTTGAATCACCTAAATCGGATAAACGAGCGAAAAGATAAACTAAAACGAAGATCAGGGCAGAAATCGCGATTGAAAATAATCGCGGAAAAACCCTGGAAAAAGAAAAACTGACGAATAGGCTAACAAACGAACGTTCACTGTGAGCAGGTAATGGATGAACATTGTTCACTAAACGAACGTACGGACGAACGTCCACTATTTAACTAAATCGGGAAGAAAAAAATGAACCAACCTAAAAAAAGGAAACTAGGGTTTTCTAAAAAAACGAACGGTTTTCTCGTGAAAACCGGCGGCGGCGGCAGTTATACCTCCGGCAAGGTTGGATCCGGCGGTGGGGCGGCGGGACGGTGGCGGCAGGGCTCCGGCGGCTACGGCGGCGGCGTGCTAGGGTTAGGGTTTGGGCGGCGGCGGGGTCGGTGGGCTTATAAAGGCCGGCCGGGCCTGGAGTCCTAGTCGGACACGGCCCGGTTAGGTCGGTTGACTTTTTTTTATTTTAAAAAAATCCTGACGCATCAAAACTAATAAAAGAAATACTAAACAGACTCCAAAAGTTCTGAAATAAATTTTCACAGTCCTCTAATAATATTGCGGACAAAGTGAACATTTATTTGGGCCTCTAATGCAATTTTGGAAAACACATTTTTTCCTAATTCAAATAAAATAGCAATAAAACTCCGAATAAAATACTTATTTGATTTTAATACTTTTCCTCCAATATTTCTTTATTTTGGAGAAGTCATTTTATCCCCTCTCTTTTATTTTTCATATAAGAAATATTTGAAGAGAAAAATAATTAAAACCAAATAATCCTCTTTCCAAATATGAAAATAACGAAATCCTCAACTCTCTCTGTGGGTCCTTGAGTTGCGTAGAATTTCTAGGATCAACCAAAAATGCAATAAACTATGATATGCAATGACGATCTAATGTATAACATTCCAAATTGAAAATTTCGGATGTTACATCATGATACAGAATAATCAAGTTTGTCTCAATGTGCACTCCTCATGGCAGAAATGATCAAATCAGCAAGAAGACAAATTGTGTGCAAGGTTGACAGAATATTGTAACACCCCAGATACAACTTTCCATATTCGTAACTCCAACTCTTGCCTTTTCCGGAGATGCGATATGATTTTTCCTCCGTGGTTGTTTTTTTTTGTTTTGCATTTTGTTCATGTCTTGCATTTCATCTCATCGCATCATCCGCATTGCATCCGCATGTTTTCATAAACCTCGTTGCCGTCATTGTTTTTAAAACTTGCATCCGTTCGTAGTTGACGCGTCCCCCTTGCTTTCGTTGAACGTTCTGAGACCAACCAGGTTTTTCGAGTCCCTCTTGTCAGACCACCTAACCTCTCTTGCCAGCTCGCAGCCCCCTCAAGCGCGCGTCCGAAAACTGCCCCGAACCTGAACCGGTCTGTCGTTACCGATGAGTCTGGATCATCCCCTAACGTCTATAAAAACATCACCGTTTTTGTTTTTGGACTCCCTAGCATAATTATTCTCGTCCGTCCGATGTTGATCGGAGGGACTAGGTAGCCCCTAAGCTAATTCTTCCTGTAAATAGATCCCTAACCCTAAAATTTAGGAGCCTTGTCCCATCCTTCCGTGTCCGCGCCGCCACTCCACCCGGTCTCTCCTTCCACCTCGGGATCTTCCCAGACCCAAATCCTCCCCTCCTCGATTTCAGCCACCAGCCAACCATCGCTCTCCACTGCGCCTCCTCGATTCGCGCCTCCGATCCAAATTATTCTCGGCCTCCGCCCATGCAGCCTCCTCCCTCCTGCTCGTGCCCGAGGGTTTGTCTCGAGCGCCACCGCAAGCAGCAACAGCCATCGGAGGCCCAGAGCCGCTCCATTTCTCCGTCCGCAGCACCAGGAGCCCGAGCTCCATCTTCTACGCCCGCGTCCGAGCGAGAGGAGCTCGCTGCTCGAGCTCGAGCATGGAGCCTAGTCCCGTGGCGCCCTCCCGAGGTCCTCGCGTGCGTGCCTCCACTCGTCCTCATCGCCCTCCTTCTTCATCGGAGCATCACCGGACCAGCAGCTCCATCGCGCACGCCCGCCGCCGGCAAGAGACCCAGGCCAGTGAGCCAAGCTTCTCCCTTGCCTTCTTCTTTTTCCCGTGCTCCCTTTCTCCTCTTCCCTAGCTAACCTCCCGCTCTCTCCGTACAGGATCCTCGTCGCCACCCGACCCCCTGCTGCTTCACACTGCCGTCGGAACCTCGCCTCCACCACCAGATCCGGCCGGCCTCCGCCGCCCTTGCCTGTTCCCGGCCGAATCCCGCTGACAAGGCCCCGTCCCTGCCTCCGGCGCCCAAGTTCCAGGCCACTACTGCTCTGCTTCTTCTCGACCAGAGGACCGCTCCCGCTTGACCTCCAGCGTCGACCGCGCCTAGGCCAGCCAGATCCACCAAACCCAGGCGGCCTCTTCTGCTTCCAATGGGCCGAAGCCCATGGGTTAGGCTACACCCCAGCGCCCCTCCGCTTGTTTTTTTCCACCTATCGGGCCAGCCAGATTCAGCCTGCATACGTTTTTTTTTCAGATCTGTGAATTTAGCTATTAACCAGTGATTTACCTGTTTTACAGAAAAACCCGTAGCTTTCATGCATATAATAACTCACAAATGGTGCATCGGATTAAAATGATTTAAACATGTAAAATTATTAGTTTTTCATCTAGTTTCATAATATGCCACTTTCATCTATGTTTAAAATGTTTAAAATGTTGTTTGTTTAAATTTACTCAAATGCCATGCTAAAATGATTTATTTCATAACTAAATAACCGTAGCTCCAATTTTAATAAACTTTATATGTAAATGGGGTGGAAAATGCCTAGTTTAACATGGTCCACTTTATTTTCCTGTTTGACAACTCTAAAATTATGTAATAGGCCGAACAGTACCAAAACTAGAATATGGACATGAGGATTTTCCGGAATTGTTGTTTGTTGTTCCGGCCTCATTTAAACTTGCCCAAATAGTTAGTTTACTTATGCTTCAGCTCTTGCCATGTTTAACAACATTTAATATTGTTGAGTAGCTTATAACGAGAGACAACTAAATAATTGATGTGGTGTTTCGTCAATATGCAATTTGTTGCATATTGAGGTCCACTTAATTTGTAGTATTGTGTGTTGCAGTTTGCCATGCCATGCCTTATTAAACCGGACATGCATCATACTTGATTGTGCATCATGCCATGTTTAAGTGGTGGTTGTTTACCATGTTGTTTGTTTCTTTCCGGTGTTGCTTCTTAGTTCCTGTAATGTTGCGATTGTGACGATTCATTCGACTACTCCCGTTCGTCTACTTCATGGACTCGTTGTTCTACCTAGCGGGATTTCAGGCAAGATGACCGCTCCCCTGGATCTCACTACTATCATTGCTATGCTAGTTGCTTCGTTCTATCGCTTTGCTGCGCTACCTATCATTTTCTCTTCAAGCCTCCCAATTGCCATGTCAGCCTCTAACCTTTTTCGCCCTTCCTAGAAAACCGTTGCTTGGATATGTTACCGCTTTTGCTCAGCCCCTCTTATAGTGTTGTTAGTTTCAGGTGAAGTTGAAGATTGCTCCATAATGGACATGATTTTGTTGGGATATCACAATATCTCTTATTTAATTAATGCATCTATATACTTGGTAAAGGGTGGAAGACTCGGCCTTATGCCTGGTGTTTTGTTCCACTCTTGTCGCCCTAGTTTTCGTCATACCGGTGTTATGTTCCCGGATTTTGCGTTCCTTACGCGGTTGGGTGATTTATGGGACGCCCTTGACAGTTCGCTTTGAATAAAACTCCTCCAGCAAGGCCCAACCTTGGTTTTACCATTTGCCTCACCTAGCCCTTTTTCCCTTTGGTTTCCGGAGCCCGAGGGTCATCTTTATTTTAGCCCCCCCTGGGCCAGTGCTAGTCTAAGTGTTGGTCCGAACCGAGTAGACTGCGGGGCCCCCTCGGAGAAACTCGAGGTTTGGTTTTACTCGTAGGATGTCTCATCCGGTGTTGCCCTGAGAACGAGATATGTGCAGCTCCTATCGGGATTGTCGGCGCATCAGGCGGCTTTGCTGGTCTTGTTTTACCATTGTCGAAATGTCTTGTAAACCAGGATTCCGAGTCTGATCGGGTCTTCCTGGGAGAAGGTATATCCTTCGTTGATCGCAAGAGCTTATCATAGGCTAAGTTGGGACACCCCTGCAGGGTATAAACTTTCGAAAGCCGTGCCCGCGGTTATGGGCAGATGGCAATTTGTTAATGTCCGGTTGTAGATAACTTGACACTAGATCCGAATTAAAACGCATCAACCACGTGTGTAGCCGTGATGGTCTCTTCTCGGCGGAGTCCGAGAAGTGAACACGGTATTGGGTTATGTTTGACGTAAGTAGGAGTTCAGGATCACTTCTTGATCATTGCTAGCTTCACGACCGTTCTGCTTGTTCTCTTCTCGCTCTTATTTGCGTATGTTGGCCACCATATATGCTTAGTCGCTGCTGCAGCCTCACCACTTTACCCCTTCCTTTCCCTTTAAGCTTTGCTAGTCTTGATACCCATGGTAATGGGATTGCTGAGTCCTCGTGGCTCACAGATTACTACAACAACAGTTGCAGGTACAGGTTATGCAATGATCATGACGTGAGAGCGATGTTTACTTGTTTTGGAGTTCTTCTTCTGCTTCTTCTTCGATTAGGGGATAGGTTCCAGGTCGGCAGCCTGGGCTAGCAGGGTGGATGTCGTTTGAGTTTCTGTCTGTGTTTCATCCGTAGTCCGATGATGCTCTTATGTATTGTGATGTTGTATTCATGTGGCATTGTATGCCTTTTTTATGTATGCCCATCTATTATGTAATGTTGATGTAATGATATCCACCTTGCAAAAGCATTTCAATATGCGGTTATATCCTTGGTGGGACCTTCGAGTCTCTTTAGGATAGTATCGCATATTGGGCGTGACAAATATTATCAAAGGTATGGCTCAGATGAATGTTTAATTTTCGTCGAGGATGATTTTGGAACCCGATGTACCAGGAAGCAAGCAAAAATATGGCATGTAGTTAATACTCATAAAAGAGGATAGTCCTGCAAAATCCAGTTTCATACAAGAAATCAACAACAGAAATATTAAGATGGTATGTATCTGTGGTAATCGGCCCGCATATCACAATGAGAAGCGTCTGGTGTAAGCAACCCACTTTTCCCTCGCAAGCTACCAGAGAAGTTTCCAAGGCAAGATCCATCTATCTTCCTCAGTATGATGTATGGATGATTTCCCATGCAAGGTACTCTGCCTTCTTCAGTAAGCAACCGCAAAAGCTTCGGGCATAAGGTATTGAGTCTTTCCCCAGCAAAGTCTTTAAGGGGGTAAGCTTTTGAAGCACGATATTCAGTCTTCTTTAGCAAGTTGTCTAATGAAAGTTTCAAGCACAAGCCAGCCAATCTTCCTCAGTAAGACATTGGTACAAGGTAGTATGCTGTGAATTGACAGCATATGGCAGTGAATCCCGAGAATTAGATCCACAACAGTTTGGTCAGAAGTAAGAATCAGTCAGAATACACGTCTATCTCAGGAAATAGATTCTCATATATAGGTGGTGAGCATACCACCAAGATCTTAGAAGTCACTCAGATGAGGATCTGACAACCACGTGAGGATGGTTAAGAGAGGAAAGCCAGTATACACCGTAGTGTGACAAAGGATTATGAGGATTGACGACATCAATGAGCTGAACACAAGTGCCTGTGAACCTGGAAAATGATCCTCATGAGCCCTTGTCCCCTTTTTCTCCAATGACGGCACCACGCCTGTGATGTGAGCTGTTTTAGCTATCTGGGGTGGATGCCGATTTTTTTCTCTCTTCAACGACTGTCATGAGTTCTGAGCTGCTTTTCTACCGTCTCGTACAGCTGTTGAGTTTCTTTTTGTGACAGTAGCCCTATATCTGCTTTTTGGCTATTTTAGGGAGCTGCCACCTTCTTCTTAATGACCCGGTCTCATGCTCGGAGCTGCTTTTCGTCCGTCCTGAGCCGTGGTTGAGTTATTCTAGTAATGTCCCAGATCTGAGTTGTAAAGACTACTCTGGTGGGTACTGATTTATTTGTCGATTTCTTGCAAGGTTTAGATGACCATTTTCCTTCGGTCAAAACTTGAGGGGTGTTGAACCTGCCATTTAATGGGTTACCCTGTCAGAAAAATGAGGATAAGCTATGATTGCCGAAAAATTGCACCGTCAATACCTATGGTCATACGAAGAAGCAATATGACACAGCTCTTTCAGTCAAGGATCCAGACCAAGAAAACAATAATGAAGGAGCAGGTATGAAAATTGTTGCACAATCCCATGGTGCAGATACCCCCATAGTCTAAGTCAGTATTGATCCACATGGATATGCCTACAGCATGAGTAATCGGTACGAGGAATAACAATCTCAAAACATGAGTCCTCACTTATGTGAATCATCATGGATAGCCTTTCGTGAACAAAAATTTTCCGTCAGAACCACCGTCAGTCAAGTCTGCAGATATTATCATACAGGTCAAACCCTTATGCTAGCCACGACAGGCGACAATGAAATATATGGTACGGATCAGATACTCAAGACAGTGGAACCAGTTAAGATGATTCAGAAACTTCTGCGATGAGTCAGAATCTGTCAGGAAACGGTTATTCTTCAACTCACTGTTTGGAACCCAAAGGACCAACATTTAATGGAGAAACCCAATGCACTGGGTCGGAGTTTGGGTGTTCATCAGAAAAATCTGATCATCACTTTATGGAAGGTTGTTAGTGCCGGATGACACACCCAACGGAAATCACTCTTGGAATTGTGAGACAGACATATATTTCAGTCGTGAAAATCAATCGCAGTCAGCTAAGTCAGCAGATCTAAAAAAATAATTGGAGCATGTATAAGCATGAACAAGAAAGTTAAAATCTGTCAGAATGTGGATACAGTAAAGCAAACCACCCAGAGCCAGTCAGATAAAATTTAGTGGGAACAACCATAAAGGAAAAAGGATACCCGAGTTGGAAACGGTTTCCTTAAGCCAATATATTCATACTTGTTCCTTGAGCAACCAAATCTCGAGGACGAGATTTCTTTAAGGGGGTAAGGTTTCTGACAGCCTGATTTGTGGCCCTTTCTTTTTCTTTTGTTTTTGTGAGTTTTTTTTTGCTTGAGTTTTCTTTTTCCGTGGCTTTGTGGTCTGGAAACTGAAGAAGATGCCCTCTTCTTTGCTTCCAGAGTGGCTTGTCATTCCCAAATCCTTCCCTAGACCCTGTCATTTTCATCCTAGCCCAAATCCCAATATTCTTTTTATTGGGAATATTCCTTTCCAATTACAGGAATAACTCAAATTGCCCTAGGTTGTGAAGCAACCTATATTTCCCTCACTCTTAAAATTCCCAAATAATTCTCATAAATTGCTTGGGTCATATCTTTCTCAAATATGGCAAAATATTTCATTTGTCATGTTTATCATCATGCCCACTAATTCTTTTCCTATTCTGCCCTAAATGGCACATTATGAAGCAAGTGCTATTTTCCTTTGCCCAATTGACCTCAAATTCTTTGGACATCTTTTCATGTCCATATCATTGCCACATGCTAAAATGCAACCTCATTTTCGTAGTAATTATTAAATTATGAGTTTCCAAAGTTTTTGTCCAGAAAGAAACTTTGTGAAGGAGGTACAAGGTAGGCATATCCAAATGAGTTGCCATTTTGCATGATCCTTCATATCATCATTTTATAGCCCTCCACCCAAGTTGAGCTCATATCATGCCTCCATGTGAGCTCATCTTCAATTCTTAGATTCTGCCAAAAAATTCAGTTTGTGAAGCAAGTATATTTTATCTTGCTCCATTATGGCTGTAAATTTTTGTAGGTATTCTAGTATCCATATAACCTATATCCACCCATGTTGGTAATATTTCATCATGGCGTTATTCCTCTAGAATTTTTGCAAGTTTCTGTTCAAAGGAGATGTTTGTGAAGCAAGTACCATTTTGGCTTTGCCAAATGGTATGAGACTTTTTGAGCATCTTCATAGGGCCAAATGACCCTGCCTTGCCCAAATTGAGATCAAGTTGGCACTCCGTGTGAGTGCATCTTGATGATCTAGTTTCTGGACCATTTTGGTCAGTTGTGAAGCAACCGCATTAAATCTTGGTCCATTTCTTGCCAAACTCCCCAGGATTGTAGTCCTTCCTAGCCTAAACCCCCCAGACATAACATTTGACCCATAACATCTCTCTAGTGATCACACTTAGTTGATCAAGTTTACTGCAGTAAACTTCAGAGGCTGCTTACCATTTAGCCAGAGCAGTTTTCACCAAGCTACCATCACACTTGAAACAGCCCCAGGAAGGACTAACCCCTAGTCATCATTGGCCAGCTGTTTGCCTCCCACGCATGCCAGTACTGGTGGTGACCATCGATTTGGCATGAAGTGAGCGCGTCCAGCGCGTCTTCTTGCTCGGGCCCCTCCCCCTCTCGTCGTCATCACATGCGTGAGCGTGTCCAGCAGCTGCCCACATCTTTGTCATCCCCCTGGACTCATCTCCCTCTCACGAATCCTCCTCGTCTGCGCTCGTCACCGCTCGCCCACGGGAGCACTGTGGCCGACAGCGCATTAAGGGCGCCCGGCCTCTTCCTCTGCCCCTCCCTTGGCTCCTGTTGCCCCGTGCGCTCTGTAGCTCATCCACGTTCTCCCTCGTCACCTTCCTGTGCCTTCCCGTGATCGCTGTCGTCGCCAGGGCCTCGACCGGACATGCCCGGTGGCACCCGAGCCTGTGCCTCTCGCCCCGGCTATTTATAGCCCCTCCCCTCGCCTCCCGAGCATCCCAGCAGCCTCACCGCACTCCTCTAGGCCCTGCCCACCTCTAGCCCGAGCTCGAGAAGCTCTTTGTGCTCGACATTGCCGCCATGGCCGCCGTCGGTGCCCACCCAAATTTGCGGCAACCAAGCCCTCCCTCTCCTCTTGGCCATCACCAGAGCCCTACACCACCACTCCAGATCGACCCCGCGCCTCCACCCCTCTTCCCCGCGACCCTAATGCCGAGTCCATCTTCACCGTGGCCACAGTCTGTTGTGGCCAATGCCTCGCGCAACCTCAAGCTCCTCGGCGGCCGTGTGCTGCCAGGATGGAACCGCCTCGTCGCGCTGATCACGCCGGTAGGTCGCATGGCGTGGGTGCAAACGAGGAGAGGAAGGAGACAACGCCCCTCCCTGCTAGCTGGCCACGGGCCTCGCTCATTAGCCCTTCAACCGTTGACCCGGCCAGCCCACATGGATAAGTGATGGGCCCCATAGCCCGTGGGACCCGCACGTCAGCGACCCCAAGCCCCGGCCCCGCATCAGATGATGTGGATAAGTGGACATGTATTCTGGTAAGTACGTTTTCAGCTTCTGAAAGCGTATTTCTTTATATGCGTTTCTGCCTTATCCACTCAGGGACTTGTTTGTGATGATATTTTTGCAAAAAAGTCCCTAATCTTCATCACCTCACAACTTTTTACTCGTAACTCCAAATGAGGTGA
Organism: Triticum aestivum; assembly: GCF_018294505.1. NCBI lineage: Eukaryota > Viridiplantae > Streptophyta > Magnoliopsida > Poales > Poaceae > Triticum > Triticum aestivum. The sequence continues at coordinate 211,357,836 of NC_057795.1, read as the reverse complement.
ATCCAAAGCCCATTTCTTAGTCTCGTGGATTCCGTTCTATTGGCAACACTTTCACCATGTGTTAACATCCTGAAAATGACATTTTTGCCCTTCCACATAAACAGCCCTTCCGGGAGAGGACTGTTTCCGGAGATTCTTTCCGCGGCTTCACCGCACTTCTCCCCAGTGCCTTCTTCATCCCTAGGCGAGCCACAATAGCCACTTGCATGATAGTAATGCATTAGCCATGGTTTTCAACTTGAATATTTATTAAATATTTGCTTGTTGAAAAGATGATTATCATTGTTACGGTGATGCTTAAAGTTGCATGTTCACTTTCGTGCTATGCAGTCTTGTACTCTGTTATCATGTTCTACCTGCTAGTATTCCTTTCATATGCTTATGTTTGCTAGTAGTACATGTTGATGTTAGTGATGGTTTTCGGTGCATGACTTCCGTCTGTTCTGAGTTTCATCGTATGCGTGTTCCATTGCATCCAGTTGGTTAAATGCTTGCATGGTAGCATTGTTGCTATGTCTTGTATGATATTTATTGTTGATGCTAGTAGTCATGCTAGGTTCTATGAGTAGTGTTGTATTTGTGATATTCATGCACGTCATTATGCCATGCTCAGTTGGATATGATTCATTGTTAATATGGTCAACAGTTATGTTGTACCCTCAGGCTTATGTTGATATCATGCTCATGCATTGTAATTGCATCATGTTATTTTATCATGGCTCAGCATATTAGCATTCAAGTTTAATCGGATTAAATTGAAGTTGAACAACTGTTGGCTGAGTCATGGTGCCACCATATCGAGCTGACTAGTGCAACCACACTTACCTTTATGGGAGGGTCCTAACTGGGTCTATTGTCATGCCTCTCGCCAGTGCCTCCAATGGGGGAAGGTTATGGGCGCGCAGTACCCTGGCCCGGTAAGCAGACATAATCTTGTGTGCCCGTAGTTGGATGATAAGCGCTTTTGTCCATGTTTGGGACCGTTTTGCCATGTTGTGGCCATTTTGCCACGACGGTTGCCGTTGGTGTTTGGGGTAGACATGGGGCCATCCATGACTTAGCCCAGTGGGGAGTTAGTCGGAGTGGCCGGGAGAGTGTCATGGCAGTAGGACGGTTTTGTTGGAATGCTGTTGGTCCACCCGAATGGGAGTGCGAGGCCGTCGTTTCCGTGGTGTGGGTACAGTGTGCTAACCTCTGCAGAGTGTGTTTTAAATCTATCGATAGCTGTGCCCGCGGATAAGGACCCAGTTCGTGTCGGTCACACTATGGGTCAACAGTAATAATAATCATGTGCTTAATAACAACCCTTTTTTGATGATGAGATAAGTGGATTGTGTGATCTGTGTATGATCACCGTTTGGTTACGAGGTAACCCGTTGAACCAAGAGTGGTTCCGTTTGTGATCCGCGAATGATCATTGTTTGGTTACGAGGTAACCCGTTGAACCAAGTGTGGTTCCGTTTGTGATCCATGAGTGATCACTGTGATATCGAGGATACTGAGTTGTTGGATATTTGTGATGTTGTGCGAGAATCGTGGGTAAAGATCAAGCTCCTTGTGGTCATTTAATGATTACTGCGGTATTGTTTATACCAAGCTTGATTTGATCCTAAGATGATCGTGTGATGTCCGAGGATGGTAAGTGATGCATGTGATGGTTATGAGGTAGCCGAGCACAATAAGTGGTGCATATAGTGTCATCAGGTTGCATGCTAGTATCGTCAGATTCATATGCTCATATTCTGCTAGTTGTATCATGTTCATGTTGATGCCATGTTATTCTGATGATATCATGTTAATTCCTGCTTAACCTATAATTGCCATGCTGTTGTTTGTCTTGAATGCTTCTAGTTATTGTGAGCTTGCAAGTACATTCAATGTAATGACCTGGCGTGTCATGCCAGTTTGCAGGTCATGCCGGATTTGAATGCTTGTTTGCCATGGATTCTTTGTTTGTGAGCTATGATAAGCGTTCCAGCCAGAGTCCCTGTGGAGTGGAGTTCACCACCATCGTCGTTGTTCCGTTTCCAGAGTTATTCCGCTGCTTCGAATTGTTCTATTGCTTGCTTAGAGAAACAGTGGCAGGCGTAGTGTCGTCGTGCCGATGTAATTCCCCGTTATATCGGAAACCCTTGTACCCAAATAGATTGTAATAAAGAGTTGATTTGTTCTATGCTAAGCAGTGCCGTATTCCAGAAGACTTCATCTTGATCTCTAGGCGGCAATACGGGGCGTTATGCTTTTCTCTGAGCCGGGGTGCCACAGTATAAAATAGCAACAAGACTTCACTACTGAGAGATATTTATGCCTGTATCATGATAGGTCTCCTTCCAAGTTAGTTGACACGTTTTTTCTATCCCAAGTTTATTGGCCTATTTTTTTGTCCTTCTGAGGTTATTATTATGCTTTTTGTGCATGCTGAACTAGCATATTCAGTGGCGAGTTTGGTGCTTCTATCACTCTGTTCTTCCAGAATCTCATCATATATCTCTATCCTAGGAATTATATGTTCACTTCCATGAAAAATAATATTTAAGAGAAACTTCATCACAGACTGTCTTTGGTGTGATATTTATAGACTGTCTTCCACAACAGATTATTGACATCACAATTCAGAGAAGCTTTGATTTCACTATATTCTTCCTTTTGAAATTAATATTTTTGTACACGACAACACTACTCATTTTAGTGGAGGAGGCAGCGACTCTGATAGTTTGGAGAGTTAACACATCTGGTTGTAGGGCATTAGAGGATTTGAGTAGAAGCTGGCGAGCGGTGTCCACAGATTGTACAGCGACCAAGCGGCAGTGAAGAATCAATCTGTGGATCTATCATTACCATATGGACTAGGTATGCAAAGTTATTCCTCTGGTATGCTTTTGTCCATACGACCTTTCATGTTTCATTCCTTTTGTATTTCTGTCAACAAAAAATGTAGATCCGCAACTTAATTGTCATGATGATGTTGGATGGCATGGCAGTTGTCCAGTTCTATTATTTAAGAAGTTGATGTGTGTATATCTAACAAAGAGATAATCACAGTAGACTTAAAAGCTTAGAAGTAGAGTTTAAAAGAAAATTCAGAAGCATTGGAGGCTCATGCTTCTACTGTCATGTTTTATGTTCCAGTTAGGAGGCTGTTTCTAAAATAGAGATTATTGATTTTCACATATATAACCTATGCTCATAGTATCATTCCTATTTCATTCTTTGTTTTCTATTTTCTTCTCCCTCTATATTGTTGAGCTCCTATTCAAATTAGTAATCTTTTCAACTATTTTTATAACTTCACAAGTTTCAGAAATAAGATGTTTGCTTTATTGAGCTAAGGTGTTCTCTTTTTGACAGAGTATTGTCCAAAGATGTTTTATATCCTTATTATAGGGATACAAGCTCAATGAACTATTCATGTAGTTACCGATTTTAGACAGATTTTGTTTCAGTTATGAAGGTTTAGAGGGATACATGAATGATTTGGAGTTTCAGTTATCATTTGAGCTAATTCCCCATTCGTATTCTTAACACTAATCCATCATATTAATATTAATTAATTATGATGCTGCCATATTCATTTCTGCCCTTGGAGGGAGATGAACATACGGTGATGCCAGCGTAGCACTTAAGGGCTTGGAGGCTAACTAGGCAAAAGAGGCCTGTTGTCAGCCACCAAATTATGATGTTGAGCAGTGCCCGAGCGGAAGATAGCAAGGTGGTTGACATAGGATACGGAGTAAGCAGAGCTAGCGGCAGTGGACGCAGCTACCATGGTGGTGGGCGCACCAGAGGCACAACACATGGTGGACATCGAGGATGTACTGCACGTCAAAGCAGTCGCCGCTCCAGGTAAATTAGATAGACAAAATACATGACATGTTAGGCTGTTATTCGCTAGTAGTAGAAATATTTAGCTTATTCATGAGGTAACATCAGGGTCTGTTGTGCTGAATCTTTGTGATGAAACCAAACCAAACTAATACATACCTAGCATCCGTCCAGAAGTCTTGATTACAGAATATATATGGTACCATTTTAAGTTGCAAAGGACTCGGATATCTATTCTTTTGTAGGGATTTGAGAAAAAAGAAAATAAAAAACACTTATATGAGGCAATGGCTTCGTCAGAAAGCACAAGAAATATCGTTGTGCGGCAGCAATGCATACCTTAATTTGCTTCATGGTGAACTGGAAATGTGCTTCTACGTCATACTGAAAAAATATATATGTTGTTCACTAGCACCATAATATGTCCATCCATTAACCACTTTTTTGTCGAAATACAAGGATATTTGGTGTGTTTGCATATACAGGAAATCTTCTTGCCGCTGCACCTGTAGGCCTACTGGGGCTACTTCTCTAGTTTTAGGTCAGTCTACCCTGTTTGAGTTATAGCTGAAAAACATGTATGATTTCTGCACCTCCTCCTTTTGGTGATATTTATCAGTTAGTGAGCTTTCTGCACCTACGCACTATGACGCAGATTGTGTATGCCTCTTGTTTATATGGTTTAATTTAGGAATATTATCATTGGCGATATGTATTTTAGATTTAGACATACAGAAAGGGTATGTGGCATGACAGTGCAAAGCTTTTTAGGGCTATCTTCTTTCTCCTCTTTATTCTTTGAACTTTAGAACAAAACCTCAATTTGTTCACTGTAGTTGTGTGTTATTCTTCTCAATCTATGAAGCAAATCTTATTGAATATATAGTTGGCATACTTCACATTGCATTGGTTAGAGTGGCCCATGTGAGTAGGTATGGATAGCCTGAGCTTCTGTTGAAGGCACTTTGATCAAATGGCATGAATCACCACAAGTTTGTGCTTCACCTATTCACAACCACCCGGTCAGAACTTGAAAATGGAACCAAAGAGTAGTACCTGCTTAGGGAGATAGCACGGTGCAATGTAAAAGGAGGTTTCGGTCATGAAAATTTATCGGTATTTTGTCTTTCGGGTTTCTCAGTATCTGCTTTAAGTCTTGGATTGACAGATGTTGGGTCATCTCATATGGATAAATGGTAGGTCAAGGGACTTTTATCACTGAAGTAGTACCCATACCTATGAGTGGCGATAGAGATAATTGATATTGGAGACTATATGAATGTCAAGTGGACAGTGAAATGATTTGTCAATGCTGGTTTTACTTGAAGATCATGTATTTATTTCAAGTAATAATAACCTCCCTTAGTTCTTACTTGTTATACTTGTAATTCAGCAATTAAGGGATTATGTTATATCTTCTGTGTCGAACATTGGCTCGTGGTTATTTTGTAAAATATGTATATGTGGCATTCATCTGATTTTATATAACCGCCTTACTCTTAAAATTTAGCATTATTTTGTTACTCTTTCGGTGTTGTGTTGTTTACTAAATTCTCCATATATTTTGCTTTTATAATCTATTCTATGTGCATAAACTATCACACCACTGAACTAGAATGTTGTACCAGAACCTAAATCTCATTTTACACAGATTTAAGTTCTTTTTTAAATAAACACCTAGATTTAATAAATTTTCTTGCTTTCACATGTTACTTCTTTGAATAAGATCTTGAGATGCACCAGTTCATTATTTTTAGAATGGTTTATGTTGTTTTTTAGGCATTGCATTTAGCTGGAAGAGGGTACTGGCCAGCGCACCACCTCTCTTGCCCCTTGAGTGGGTGAGCTAATTTGACTATTTCCTCTTGGTGTATTGTAGCAATTGGATGCTTTAAAGGATTTCAATGGAGTTTATTGTGGGTGAGTGCGCGAATAAACGAAAAGGGCCTTGCCTCAATTGCTCTTTCATGCGTTCCCTTTCGTCCCCTCCATGCTCGTTCTCGGCCTGGTGATGTGTTGCCTGACCGCGTTTGTCCTGCTGCAGCACACTTGGGATCTGACAGCACACCTTCAGTCAGCCATTGGTCGTCGCTTCTTGTACCTTTTCTACTGTTTATTTACTAGCTAATGCATTGTTACTGGTTGTTGTTCTTGTTGGGGAACGTAGCATGCAATTTCAAAAAGAATCCTACACTCATGCAAGATCTATCTAGGATATGCATAGCAACAGAGGGGAAGAGTGTGTCTACATACCCTCGTAGACCGAAAGCGGAAGCGTTTGACAATGCGGTTGGTGTATTCGAACTTCTTCTAGCTCCGACCGACCAAGTACCGAACGTACGGCACCTCCAAGTTCTACACATATTCAGCTCGATGACGTTCCTCCCCTTCTTGATCCAGCAAGGTGTCGAGGAAGTAGTTGAGTTATATTAGCACGACGGCATGGTGACGGTGATGGTGAAGTGATCCGCGCAGGGCTTCGCCTAAGCACCGCGATAATATGACCGTGGGTGTAAACTATGGAGGAGGGCGCCGCAGAGGGCTAACAGTTGATGTTGTGTAATCTAGGTGCCCCCTCCCCATGTATATATAGGTGGGATGGGGAGGGGAGCAGCAAGGGTGCGCCCCAAGTAGGAGGAATCCTACTTGGGGGCCTCCCCAATTCGGCCTCCTCCCTTCCATATTTGTTGGAGGGGGAAAAGGGAAGAGGAAGGAGAGAAGGAAAGGGGGGACGAACCCCTCTTTCCCTTCCCCACTTGGCCTCCTTCCATGGGGGGTCTCCACCCCTTGTGGGCTGGTGTTCTCCCCTCTTATGGCCCATATGGCCCATATCTTTCCCCTGGGGATTTCGGTAACCCCTTTGATACTCCGATATGTACCCGGTACCTTCCGGAACACTTCTGTTGTCCGAATACTATTGTACTATATATCAATCTTTAGCTCTCGACCATTTCAAGACTCCTCGTCATGTCCGTGATCTCATTCGGGTCTCCTAACAACATTCGGTCACCAAATCATATCACTCATGTAATACAATATCGTCATCAACCGTTAAGCATACGGACCCTACAGGTTCGAGAACTATGTAGACATGACCGAGACACCTCTTCGGTCAATAACCAATAGTGAAACCTAGATGCTCATATTGGCTCCCACATATTCTATGAAGATCTTTATCGGCCGAACTGTTATGACAACATACATTATTCCCTTTGTCATCGGTATGTTACTTGCCCGAGATTCGATTGTCGGTATCTTCATACCTAGTTCAGTCTTGTTACCGGCAAGTATCTTTACTTGTTATGTAATACATCACCTACAACTAACTCATTAGTCACTTTGATTGCAAGGCTTCTTATGATGTGTACCGAGAGGGCCCAGAGATACCTCTCCGGTACTCGGAGTGACAAATCCTAATCTCGATCTATGCCAACCCAACAAACACCTTCGGAGATACATGTAGAGCATCTTTATAATCACCCAGTTACGTTGTGACATTTGATAGCACACAAGGCTTTCCTTCGGTATCCGGGAGTTGCATAATCGCATAGTCAAAGGAATATGTATTTTGACATGAAGAAAGCAATAGCAATAAAACTGAACGATCAATATGCGATTGTAACGGATGGGTCTTGTCCATCACATCATTCTCCTAATGATGTGATCCTGTTCATCAAATGACAACACATGTCTATGGTTAGGAAACTTAACCATCTTTGATTAATGAGCTAATCTAGTAGAGGCTTACTAGGGACACGGTGTTTTGTCTATGTATCCACACATGTAACAAGTTTATGGCTAATGCAATTCTAGCATGAATAATAAATATTTATCATGATATGAGGAAATATAAAATAACAATTTTATTATTTCCTCTAGGGCATATTTCCTTCAGTCTCCCACTTGCACTAGAGTCAATAATCTAGTTCACATTGCCATGTGATTTAACACCAATAGTTCACATCACCATGTGACCAACACCCAAAGGGTTTACTAGAGTCAATAATATAGTTCACATCGCTATGTGATTACCACCCAAAGGTGTGATCATGTTTTACTTGTGAGAGAAGTTTAGTCAACGGGTCTTCCACTTTTAGATCCGTATGTATTTTGCAAATTTCTATGTCTACAATACTCTGCATGGAGCTACTCTATCTAATTGCTCCCACATTCAATATGTATCTAGATTGAGACTTAGAGTCATACAGATCAGTGTCAAAGCTTGCATCAACGTAACTCTTTACGACGAACTCTTTATCACCTCCATAACCGAGAAACATTTTCTTAATCCTTTGTAAGGTAACTATGGATAATTTTGACCGATGTCCAGCCTATTCATGGATCACTATTGTACCCCCTTGCCAAACTCATGGCAAGGTACACCACTAGTTTGGTACACAGCATGGCATACTTTATAGAACCTATGACTGAGGCATATGGAATGACTTTCATTCTCTCTTTATCTTCTATTGTGGTCGGGTTTTGAGTCTTTACTCAACTTCACACCTTACAATACATGCAAGAACTCCTGTTTTGACTGATCCATTTTGAACTCCTTCAAAATATTCTCAAGGTATGTACTTGAAAGTCTTATCAAGCGTCTTGATCTATCTCTATAGATCTTGATGCCCAATATGTAAGCAGCTTCACCAAGGTCTTTCATTGAAAAGTTCTTATTCAAGTTTCCTTTTATGCTATCCAGAAATTATATATCATTTCCAATAAACAATATGTCATCCCCATATAATACCAGAAATGCTACAGAGCTTCCACTCAGTTTCTTGTAAACACGGGCTTCACCGAAGGTTTGTATAAAACCATATGCTTTGATCACCTCATCAAAGCGTATATTCCAACTCCGAGATGCTTGCACTAGTCCATAGATGGATCGCTAGAGCTTGCACACTATCTTAGCACCTTTAGGATTGACAAAACCCTCTGGTTGCATCATATACAACTCTTCTTTAAGAAATCCATTGAGGAATGCAGTTTTGACGTCCATTTGCTAGATTTCATAATCATAAAATGCGGCAATTGCTAACATGATTCGGACAGAGTTGAGCATCGCTACGGGTGAGAAGGTCTCATCATAGTCAACCCCTTGAACTTGTCGAAAACCTTTTGCGACATGTCCAGCTTTGTAGATAGTAACATTAACATTAGCGTCAGTCTTCTTCTTGAAGATCTATTTATTCTCTATGGCTTGCCGATCATCGGGCAAATCCATCAAAGTCCACACTTTTTCCTCATACATGGATCCTATCTCAGATTTCATGGACTAAAGTCATTATCAGAATCTGGGCTCATCATAGCTTCCTCATAGTTCATAGGTTTGCGATGGTCTAGTAACATGACTTCCAAGATAGGATTTCCGTACCACTCTGGTGCGGATCATGCTCTGGTTGACCAACAAAGTTCATTAGTAACTTGATCTGAAGTTTCATGATCATTATGATTTGCTTCCTCTCTAGTTTATGTAGGCGCCTCAGAAATGGTTTTCTGAGATGTACTATTCTCAATTTCAAGAGAAGGTACAATTACCTCATCAAGTTCTACTTTCCTCCCACCCACTTCTTTCGAGAGAAACTCCTTCTCTAGAAAGGTTCCATTCTTGGCAACAAAGATCTTGCCTTAGGATTTGTGGTAGAAGGTGTACCCAATTGTTTCCTTAGGGTATCCTATGAAGACACACTTATTCGATTTGGGTTCGAGCTTATCAGCCTGAAGCATTTTTACATAAGAGTCGCAACGCCAAACTTTAAGAAATGGCAACTTAGGTTTATTGCCAAACCACAGTTCATACGGTGTCGTCTCAACTGATTTAGATGGTGTCCTATTTAACATGAATGCAGTTGTCTCTAATGCATAACCCCAAAATGATAGTGGTAAATCAGTAAGAGACATCATAGATCGCACCATATCTAATAAAGTACGGTTACGACGTTCGGACACAGCATTACGTTGTGCTATTCCTGGTGGTGTGAGTTGTGAAACTATTCCACATTGTTTTAAATGAAGGCCAAACTCGTAATTCAGATATTCGCCTCCGCGATCAGATCATAGAAACTTTATTTTCTTTTTTACGATGATTCTCCACTTCTCTCTG
>NC_057795.1:211037373-211047582 GCF_018294505.1 Triticum aestivum | reverse complement strand
TTTCTTTTTGGCCTTTCTTATTTTTTTCCTTTTTTTTCTTTTTAAAGTCCGAAGTCTCATCCCGACTTGTGGGGGAATCATAGTCTTCATCATCTTTTCCTCACTGAGATAATGCTCTAATAATGAAGATCATCACACTTTTATAGATTTACAACTCAAGAATTACAACTCAAAACTAGAACAAGATATGACTCTATATGAATGCCTCCGACATTGTACCAGGACATGCAATGAATCAAGAGCGACATGTATGAAAATTATGAAGGTGGCTTTATCACAAATACGATGTCAACCACATGATCATGCAAAGAGCAATATGACAATGATGAAGTGTGTCATAATAAATGGAATGGTGGAAAGTTGCATGGCAATATATCTCGGAATGGCTATGGAAATGCCATAATAGGTAGGTATGGTGGCTGTTTTGAGGAAGGTAAATAATGGGTGCAAGAGACCGGCGAAAGTTGCGCGGTATAATAGAGGCTAGCAAAGTGGAAGTGTGAGTGTGCGTATATCCATGGACTCACATTAGTCATAAAGAACTCATATACTTGTTGCAAAAGTCTACTTGCCCTCGAAGCAGAGTACTACTACGCATGCTCCTAGGGGAAGGGTTGGTAGGAGTTAACCATCACGCGATCCCGACCTCCACTCATAAGGAAGACAATTAAAAGAGCACCTCACGCAACAAATTTGTCACACAACTTTTACTATATGTGCATGCTACAGGACTTGCCAACTTCAACACAAGTATTTCTCAATTTCATAATTACCCACTAGCATGACTCTAACATTACCACCTCTATATCTGAAAACAATTATCAAGCATCAAATTGATCCTAGTGTTTTATGCACTTTCTATGATAGTTTTTATTATACCCAACTTGGATGCTCATCATTCTAGGACCAAATTTGTAACCATAGCAAATACCATGCTGTTCTAAAATACTCTCAAAATAATATAAGTGAAGCATGAGAGACTAGCAATTTCTTCAAAATTAGCCACCGCCGTGCTCTAAAAGATATAAGTGAAGTACTAGAGCAAAAACTATCAAGCTCAAAAGACATAAGTGAAGCACATAGAGTATTCTAATAAATTCTAATCAAGTGGGCTTCTCCCAAAAGGTGTGTACAGAAAGGATGATTGTGGTAAACTAAAAAGCAAATACTAATATCATACACGACGCTACAAGCAAAACACATATCATGTGGCGAATAAAAATATAGCTCCAAGTAAAGTTACCAATGAACAAAGACGAAAGAGGGGATGCCTTCCGGGGGCATCCCCAAGCTTAGGCTTTTGGATATTCTTGAATATCTTGCGGTTCCATGGGCATCCCCAAGCTTAGGCTCTTTCCACTCCTTATTCCATAGTCCATCAAATTTTTACCCAAAACTTGTAAACTTCACAATACAAAACTCAACAGGAAATCTCATAAGCTCCGTTAGTGAAAGAAAACAAAACCACCACATAACGTATTGTAGTGAACTCATTCTTTATTTATTTTGGTGTTAAACCTAGTGTATTCCAAGTTCTGTATGGTTCATACCACTTAATACTAGCCATAGATGCATCAGAATAAGCAAACAACACATGAAAAACAGAATCTGTCAAAAACAGAACAGTCTGTAGAAATCTGTAACTAACGAAACTTATGGAACTTTAAAAATCCTACCAAATTAGGAAGTCCTGGGAAATTTGTCTTCGGATCATAATTAAAAAGAATCAACGCAAAAGCACGTTTCTGTGATTTAACAAAACTAATTTCGTGTGCGCAAAGTTTCTGTTTTTCAGCAGAATCAAATTAACTATCACCATAGGTTATCCTATAGGTTCTACTTGGCACAAACACTAATTAAAACATAAAAACACATCTAAACAGAAGGTAGATGCAAAATTTAATACTAAACATAAACAAAAACTAAAAACACAAATGAAATTGGGTTGCCTCCCACCTAGCGCTATCGTTTAACGCCCCTAGCAAGGCATAAAAGCGAAGATAGATCTAAGTAGTGCCATCTTTGGCACTAAATTCATAAGTAGCCCGCATGATAGATTCATAAGGTAATTTTACTTTCTTTCTTGGAAAGTGCTCCATGCCATTCCTTAATGGAAATTGGAATCTAATATTCCCTTCCTTCATATCAATAATCGCGCCAATCGTTCTAAGGAAAGATCTACCAAGAATAATAGGGCAAGAAAGATTGCAATCAATATCAAGAACGATAAAATCTACGGGCACCAAATTTCTATTTGCAACAATGAGAACATCATTGATCCTTCCCATTGGCTTTTTAATGGTGGAATCCACAAGGTGCAAATTTAAAGAGCAATCATCAAGGTCATGGAAACCTAGAATATCACATAAAGTTTTCGGAATCGTAGAAACACTAGCACCCAAATCACACAAAGCAAAACACTCATGATCTTTAATTTTAATCTTTATAGTAGGTTCCCACTCATCATTAAGTTTTTCTAGGTATAGAAACTTCCAAATTAAGTTTTTCGTCATAAGATCGCATCAAGGCATCAATGTTATGTTTGGTAAAAGCTTTATTTTGACTATAAGCATGAGGAGATTTAACAACGGATTGCAACAAGGAGATACAACCTTCTAAAGAAAAATTATCATAATCAAATTCTTGAAATCCGAGATAGTGAGTTCAATACTATTTAAAGTCATGACCTCTCCAATCCCACTTTTACCAAATTTAGCATCAAGATCTAAAAACTCTGAATTGTTGAGATGCCTTTTAACTAAAGTTGACTCATCTCCAGTCCCATTATTATTAAGATTCATATTGCAAAACAAAGATCTAATAGGGGACACATCAATATCTTTAAGATCTTCATCATTATTTTCAAGGAAACTAAAAAACACGCCTTTACAAAGCAATCTTTCTTAGCACGCAATCTAGCGGTTCTTTCCTTGCACTCATCAATGGAAATTCTCATGGCTTTGAGAGACTCATTGATATCATGCTTAGGAGGAGAAGATCTAATTTTAAGAGAATCAACATCAAGCGAAAGTCTATCAACGTTCCTAGCCAAATCATCAACTTTGAGCAATTTTTCTTCAAGCAAAGCATTAAAATTCTTTTGAGAAATTATAAATTCTTTCACACTATTCTCAAAATCAGAGGGCATCTTATTAAAATTACCATAAGAATTATTGTAGGAATTTCCATAATTATTAGAGGAATTACTAGGGAACGGTCTAGAATTAAAGTTTCCTCTATAAGCATTGTTTCCAAAATAATTCCTACCAACAAAATTCACATCCATAGATTCATTATTATTCTCAATCAAAGTAGACAAAGGCATATCATTCGGATCAAGAGGAGGATTTTTAGTAGCAAACAACTTCATAAGTTCATCCATCTTTCCACTCAAAACATTAATTTCTTCTATAGCATGCACTTTTTTACTAGACGATCTTTCGGTATGCCATTGAGAATAATTAGCCATAATATTATCAAGAATTTTTGTAGCATCAACTAATGTGATTTCCATAAACGTGCCTCCCGCGGACGAATCTAAAAAATTTCTAGAAGCAGAGTTCAAACCGGCATAAAAATTTTGTATGATCATCCATAAATTCAAACCATGAGTAGGGTAATTGCGAATCATCAATTTCATTCTTTCCCAAGATTGGGCAACATGCTCATGATCAAGTTGTTTCAAATTCATAGTATCGTTCCTAAGAGTGATAATCTTAGCGGGAGGAAAATACTTAGAGATAAAAGCATCTTTGCACTTGTTCCAAGAATCAATACTATTTTTAGGCAAAGACGAAAACCAAACTTTAGCATGATCTCTATGTGAAAACGGAAATAACTTCAACTTAACAATATCATTATCCGTATCTTTCTTCTTTTGCATATCACACAAATCAACAAAGTTGTTTAGATGGGTAGCGGCGTCTTCACTAGGAAGGCCGGCGAATTGATCTTTCATAACAAGATTCAGCAAATCAGTATTGATTTCACAAGACTCAACATCATTAAGAGGAGCAATCGGAGTACTAAGGAAATCATTATTATTGGTATTGGAGAAATCACACAATTTGGTATTATCTTGCGCCATGGCAACAAGTAATCCAACACACAAGCAAATAGAAAAAGGCAAGCGAAAGAGAGGAAAAGATTGGGAAAGAGAGGGAAAATAAAACGGCAAGGGTGAAGTGGGGGAGAGGAAAACGAGAGGCAAATGGAAAATAATGTAAATGTGAGGGAGATGAGTTTGTGATGGGTACTTGGTATGTCTTGACTTGAGCGAAGACCTCCCTGGCAACGGCGCCAGAAATCCTTCTTGCTACGTCTTGAGCTTGCGTTGGTTTTCCTTGAAGAGGAAAGGGTGATGCAGTAATAGTAGCATAAGTATTTCCCTCAGTTTTTGAGAACCAAGGTATCTGTCTACGTTCTGGGAACGGGGGTCCCCAGACTTGCCTGCCTGCGGCCTGCGGCGTGGCTCAAGTGGGGGCCCAGTGCAGCCCAGCTTCATCAGCTCAAGCTCAAGACCCTCGCGAGGGGCCAAGCCTCGCGGGGCGGACAACAGGAAGCTTCCTCAGGAGCAGCCTCGTCGGGCAGGCTCGCGAGGAGGCGGAGAGATCAAGGCAAGGGCACCTCGCGAGGAGCCCGTCATGTAAGCCATGACGATCGAGACCAGGCGGGCGCCAGGCGTGCGCCGGCCTGTGCAGTGTCCTTGTTTCCCCTTCGGTGCAAAGGGGGCAAGCACAGGCCAAGGCATCAGGCAAAGGTTACCATTTAGGTGCAACAAGACCAAGACCAGAAGAACGGGAGGATGGAGGTCATCGTGGAGCCCAGGATGGCATCATCGTCAGAGTCTTTGGCAGCCGAAGACCAACTTTAGTCAGGATAAGTGTACCAGATGTTCCCCTTCAAAATGGCCAATCGTTGGCGCCCTTCCTGCTCATTATTTGGGAAGAGGCCCAGGGCCTCCCTCTATAAATAGGACTAGCCACCACAAAGTAGAGGCATCTAGAAACGAATCGTTCAGAGAGAGAGAGAAGCGACTGAACTCACCCAAGCAGTTCATCGCACCAGCTCAAGAACAGCCCTCGCGAGGCTGTTCTCCCTTTGTACTGTTCATCGTCAGCCCCTGAGGCAATCCACCACACCACACACTGGAGTAGGGTATAATACCACAATGGTGGCCTGAACCAGTATAAATCTCGTGTCCCTTGTGTGTTCTTCCTTTTAGCTTAGATTCCTTGCAAGCCATTGAGACGTGAGCTGGTAGGGGAAAGATCTCCGCGCGCACCCTAGAGTTCGAATTTCAAGGGTCTGCCGGAACCCGAAATCCAACATTTGGAGCGCCAGGTAGGGGTGCGTCGGAATCTTTCTTCCGCTAGTCGCGTGTGATCTTCCGTCGTGTCCATGTCTGACGCTCGCCAAGCTTGCGCCGAGCGTCGGGCTGCTCTCGCCGCTCGAGTCGCCCAGACGGCTCCTGTCGGCGGACGCCCCCGTCATTCCCCGTCGCCTGCCGCCAACGCCGCCACCGGCCCGGCGGGGAACGAGCAGCAGGCCTCGTCCCTGCATCCTTCGGTGCAGCGGGAAGGCCACACCGCCACCCCGTCACTGACTCCAGCCGATTCGTCGTCCCATGCCCGTCGCGCCCCCACGGACGCGCACGCTGCGCTGCTCCTAGCGCGCGAGCTCCTGCACTACCGTCCCGTCGACGACCTCTACGAGGACTGGCTCGCCTGCATCACCGAGCTCGTCAGTGCCGCAGGGGGCTCTCCCATGCCGTCTCTCTCGCTGCCTCGCCCTCCATCCGGCGCAGGAGGTGAGGATCAGGAGGTGCCTCTGCCGCCTCCTCCCCAAGAAGGCGCCCTGACTCCAAGGTGCGCGGCCCCAGGACGAGACCCTCCGCGTCCGGCGCCTGCGCGACAAGAAAGGAGCTGCCAAGAAATCCCTCGTCCCTAAGAAGGTGCTCGTGTGCTCCCAGCACCGGTGCGCCATGACCGCATCCCTGCGCTGCCACGTCAAGACCCCGCGCTGCTCCAGGGAGCGGCGTGCGGGAATACCCAGGAGCAAGCCCCGCATTCGCAGAGAGCTCCAGTGGCCACTGCAGGCTGCCACGCCTTCACCGCCGAGCTGCGTAGCGTCGCATGGCCCGACAAGTTCAAGCCGGACCTGCCTCCTTGCTACGACGGCACTGCCGACCCCGCGGAGTTCCTCCAGCTCTACGAGCTGGGCATTGAAGCTGCCAACGGGGACGAAAAGGTCATGGTGAACTGGTTTCCCATGGCGCTCAAGGATAGTGCCCACAGCTGGCTCCTGAACCTGGCTCCTGGCACGATCTCCTCCTGGGACGAGATGCGCACCCGCTTCATCGCCAACTTCTGAGGCACTCGCGACCGGCCCCCGGCCATGAGCGACCTGCGCCGCATCAAGCAACAACCAGGAGAGACCCTGCAGAAGTACATCCAGCGCTTCAACAACGCCCGTATCAAGATCCCCAGGGTGACTGAGGAAGCCATCATCTCAGCCTTCTCCAATGGCATGCGTGACATCAAGATGAAAGAGGAGCTAGCAATCCATGAAGACCTGTGCACATCCCTGGAGCTGTTCAACCTGGCAACCAAGTGCGCCAGGGATGAGGAAGGGCGCCTCTCCCTCCTTGAGCTGCCGGCTGCCGATCCAGAAGAGAAGAAGCCCAAGGTCAAGGACGTGAAGCGCAAGGGGGCTGTTGTGCTCGCAGCGGAGCCAGACACCAAGCGAGGCAGGGATCGGCCTGAGTCATCCAAGGGCAGCCGGTACTGCGTGTACCATGACCTCCACACTCACAACACCAATGAATGCCAAGAGCTCAGGGCCGTGCGAGATGGGCGTATCGGCCGACGCCCCGAGCGCAGCGACCGGGGCTATGGCCGAGGAGGAGGAAGAGGTGGAGGACAATGGTGGAGTAACGGCCGGTGTCCTCCTGATGCTTTGTTCCCCGGTCATCAGCAATGTGCAAGTCACCAGGACCCTCATCGATGGTGGAGTAGGACGCAATGTCCTGTCTGTCGAGATATTCAACAATCTCCAAGTGCCATATGAGCAGCTTCAGCCAACCAAGCCTTTCTCAGGAGTAATTGATGGTTCCACCGTTCCGATAGGGCAAGTTCACCTTCCTGTCACCTTTGGGTAGCGCAACAACTACCGCACCGAGCTCATTGACTTCGACGTCGCCCACATTCGCCTGCCATACAATGCCATCCTCGGGTACCCAGCCCTGGCCAAGTTCATGGCAGTGACTCGTCATGGCTACAATGTCCTAAGATGCCAGGAAATGGTGGAGTCATCACAGTGCCTTGTGAGGAAAGGGATGCAGTGTGTTCTCTTGAGCATGCCTTCCAAGCAGCGCCAATCGAAGACCCAGATCACAGGAGCGGGAGACTTCCCGAGGTGGTCCCCAAGAAGAAGAAGGCTTCACCTGGCCCAAACCCTCACAAGGCAGGCACCTCCGGAGGCGTTGCATCAGGAGCCGCGCCCGTTCAGGGGGCGCCACCCTCTATCGCATAGGAAGGCGCGCCCGGCACCCTCCTCAGGCAGGGCTCGAGGGCTCTTTCTTGGAGAGCCACCGACCTTGCCAAGGTCACGAGGGAGGCGCTCGGGCACCACTTGGAGGCGTGCTTCAAAGCACGTTTCCCCCAGGAAGGTAAGAGGCAAGGAGGGCCAAACCCTCAGGAGTTCATCGCGATGAACATTCAGGAGCTACAGGAGTCAAGAGTCATCCGCGGCAGCCGCCGCCTACCCGCCGTAGCCCCACATCCAGGCGAGGATGGAGGGCTACGCATCTGCATCAACATACCAGGGCTCAACCAAGCCGCGTCTCAGGAGCGCCTCTGGCCTTCGCGCGTGGGGCGTTGTGAAGGTCCACCTCACAGCTACGTTCACATGCCTTTCAGCCTGCCGAATGCGGGACTGCTCATTAGCGCCTGTTGAGGAGCATTCTGGAGGCTCAGAAGGTCAGGAATCGCGCGGTCCTGGCAGAGATGGAGATGTCCCTCGAAGATCCACCTGTGCCCCTGGAGCCTCCCGAGTCTCCAGGCCCCGGGGGCTCGTGAGGGTCGGCTTCCTCACCACGCCTCGTCTGCTACTTCAGCATCCTTTCATCTCCAACAGTATCAGGTGACATCTTTTAAAGCTCCATTTTTAGCTGGGAGCGCCCGTAGGGATGCATCATTCCCAGGTCGCGCGGGTCCGTCCCTGCGGCATGTATCTGTTTTGCTTATGCTCTTTACCTACCTTGTTGGGGGCGCCCCTCGAGCTGCATTATCCCCAAGCTGCTCGGGCCTGACCCAGTGGCATTTGCTTTTCCTGCATCTATCTAAATGGATTTGCTCCTTTCATGCTTAACAAGCTTGACCTAATCGCCTGCTCGATTGACACCTACCTTTGGAGCCGCTCGCTCTGGCACGGCACTTGCGCATCGGTCCGTCCCTGCAACGCCGATACATCTGAGTGGCTGAGATCTGGCCACGGCAGCCCCGCAAGGTGCCACCTCACCAGGCCCTCAGTGCCCCAATCACTCCCTCGGAGCGACCAATGGTTGGCTGGCAACCATAACGACAGACCTTGTTTTCCCTCGTGATTGGTATGCAGGACCTACTCCAGAAGAAACATTGGGGACATCGCGAGCTTTCTCTCCTTCTCTCCGGCATGATCCTCTTGCACGTTAAAAGGGGGCGCCTGAGCATTGTGACCCATGGGCTCTTACTGGCTCTCCAGCCCTCACCCCCTGGCCTTGACCCACGGCATCGCGACCTGTCAAACCAGCGGCAGCTGAGCTCGCTCGAGGGTCGGGACCTGAGGATGTAGAGCATGAAGGAAGGTATGGGGGAGAGGGAAGAAGCTCGCGAGGACCTAACCCGGCAACACCTCAGCTGCCGCCGCGCAGGCCCGGCACCTCGACGAAAACTACGCCAAACCTACGAGATAAGTCACGTGAAAACTTATTCGACTCAGCACTAAACCTTCGCCTAGTGCAGCTCTATCGCGGCGACGCTGCCAGCCTATCTTACCTAGTGGAGGCTGCTTGAGCGCTAAGGGGGACCTCCTAAGCATCGCGACTCAGGGGCTCTTATTGGACCTTGGGCCGCTCACCTCCTGGCCTTGACCACGGCATCGCGACCTGGCATACCAGCCACGGCTGAAGCCTGCCTGGGGACCGGGACCTGTCAGCGTAGAGCACCAAGCCCTCGTGAGGAAAGAAAGGGGGAGCTGAGCCGGGACAGGACAAGCATCTCGCATCAATTCATAATAAGGATATAATATTCACAAAAGACATGGCTAGCGCCTTACATACCCCCGCGGGATGGTACTTCGATTCCTCGCAGGGAACAAAATGTGCTAATCCTAAGGAACGCTAACTACGCGCGCCTCCATAGGAGACGCCATCGTCAACAGTGGGCCATCACGCGCCGGCACCAACCCCATCCAGATCAGCAGCGCCGGCGGCCTAAAGCACCTGCCCTGCTCCGAGCGCGACGCGAGCTCGGGGGCTCGTAGCTGTCGTCGCTCGTCTTTGGACTCGCGTAAAGCTTGGCGGAGTCGCTGTACCCTCTCGCACCTCCGCTGCTGCCTAAGGAGCCGCTGGGGAAGCGGTTGGCGGGCCTGGTCCTCGCCGCGACGATGCCCCGGCCACCTTTCTTGGGGCAGCATTCTAGCCGGCGTCCTTCCGCGTCGAAGACCTTGAAGAACATCAAGGAGGCGCCATCTTATTCGAGGTGGATTACGAGGGCTCCCCCTGTTCGGCAGACCCAGGCAATCTCGCCCCAGCCACAGGTCATGTAGACCTTCCCCGGAGCGACAACCTCAACCTCCGCTCCGATCGCAGGGGTACTACAGTCAGCATGCTGCGGCCAGAGCTCGAGAGGCCCCCTCGGCGGGATCTCGAAGGCGAAGGAGGGAGGAAGGTAAATCCAAGATCGAGGAGGCATGGCGGCGTGAAGAACGAGCTTGCGAGAGGAGTCCTCGACGTGGACTCCAGGAGGAACGACGCACACCGCCGTAACCCGCCGGTGTCGACGGCGGCACCGTCGATGTCGCTCAACGTCTTCTTCTCCAGGGCCCTCGATGCGGGCGTACAAGGGCAGCAGGAACCCAGGCGGCAGCCGCTCGTACCAGGGCCTCGACACCTCCTGCCGAGCGCCTTCATCTCGGCGGCAGAGAACTAGCCGCTTCTTCGGCAGAAGC